>NW_017731401.1:3698502-3702132 GCF_001890085.2 Hipposideros armiger | reverse complement strand
GACACTCACAAAAGAGGACTTCCAGAACTGCTTCCGAAAGTGGCAAGAACAATGGGATAAGTGTGTTCAAAGTGAGGGGGAGCATTTTGAGGGGGACTATGGCAATGTGTCTTTTACTGTAATAATTTTTTTTTTACTTAAACTTTCACTGTATTTTATGATCATACCTCATATATACACAGGCATGCACCTTCCTCTTCACAAACCAGAACTAGAAGTTGTAGGTGCACCAAATACCATTAGTATCCATTTTTTTCTATTCAGTGTTAAGCTTTCAGCTTTGTTCCAAGGTGTGAATGACAAGACAAGGATGGAAAAGAAAATACGAAGTACTACCTTGATTGCACTTGGGATGATTTTCATGTGGAAAGTCCTTGCAGGAACCCAAATGGCATGACTCCTAGTTCTCATAGCAAGAGGTCAGGTTTCATGGTGGACGGCATCCTTACTCAGGGGGTTCATGACAATCCAAGAGGCAAAATGAATAGAGGCAGAGCCGAACACGGAAAGTCAGAATCCTGTGACTTTGGCCCCGGGCGTGTTTGATCTGGCACGAGCTGTTTTCCATGAGTAACCGGGTCCTGTACAGCACTTATGTGATCAGATGGCGGTATAAATTGGATCAACAGTTAACATCCTAATTCTCTCCATGAGCAACGTGAGGAAAAGTAACTCTATTCAAGTCCTTCATAGCAAAATGCTTTGTGCAGAATCATTGGGGAAAAAATGTTTAAATCACCATCCCATGCCATATATCCAGACGTTTTTCTCAGCAGTACAGTTAATCCTCTGAGCCGGCAAAAAACCAGTTTTCTTTTATTATTTGGTCCGTATCGGCCAAGTGGTGCTTAGGTGCAAAAGAAACACACACAGAGGTGTCACGCCACACTTGACACTGTGACTGTGGTGACAAGATTTTCTCTAGCTGTCAGTTTCAGAAGCATTTCATTTCATTTGATGCTGCACAGCTCTGTGGTGAGAAGTGACAGCCAAGCCTTTTTATCCTTTGTAATGTTTTCATTAGTAACAGCGGTAATAAATTACCTTGGAGGAAAGGGGCACAGAATAAATGGTAAACGTTATAAGCTAGGGTCTTTATGTGGATCTTCTGTATTACTTCCTCCAACTGGACTTGAATTCTTGAGCTGTAGGGGTTTTAAATGCCAGAAAGGTAGGGAGAAGCTTCCATTTCTTCTTTACATGTTAGTCACTTAAGACATTCCAGCCTTCCTATACAGTTTCCTCATTCTCTTCCGTGGGCTGGGTCATTATTGGCTAACAACCCCAAAGAAAAAAGTACAAATTGTGTCACCATAAGAAGGTGACTTCTTTTTAAGGACCACGGAGAAATTCTCAAGATATAAAAGAGTATATTTAGAAATTAACAGCAAGATTTCCCAGCACTCAGTGGAACACTAGTTCTGTGGTATGATAAGATGCATTGTGAAAAACTTAAGGGTATCAATCAAATCTTACTTTGGAAAATGCCAGTTTATGTAAAATTAATCAGGTACCTTTTTTGTAGGGTTTCTGGACCCTTTTATTGTGAAACTTCAAGGGAAAAAGAAAATATAATTTCCTGAATTTATTTCATCCCAGAAACAATTGTTATGAGCTTAGATAGTTCCATAAAACATCAATTTTTGAAAAGGCTAAAGGAATCATGTTATCATCAGCTTTTATGTCTAAGGAGCACCTATCTGCCAAAACTAGAAGTTTTCAGGAGAAGCCCAATAACCTGGCAATCTGACCACAGTCCACATTCTTAGTGAGAAGGTTAGGCCTAACAATGTTTTAGCAGAGAAATCATTTAATCCTTGGGACTATGAAGAATATAGCGGCAAAGGTTGCTCACTCTGAGCTGCGGAAGAAATGGGCTACAGGTTTTGAGTAATTCCCACCTCACTGTTTGGAATTCTCCCTTCTCTCCTTTTTTAAGAGAGAAAATGCAAGTGTGCAAAGGTAAATTCATAGCTAGGACTCACAATCATNGTGACAAAATGGACATGAATTGTTTTCATTTAAAATGTTTTAAATTGGCATATACATCAATGATTAAAACATTTGGGGGCATATTCAACCCTGAATACAACCTTGTATTTGTTATTAAAATACACAAAAAATACCCCACCAGCCAAGGTCTGCATTCTTTCTGTCCATTGTGAACATTGCTTCATGTTCTCTGCTTCTAACTCTTCCAAATTCCATCTTTTTAATACTTCAGTAATCCCTGAGGCATACAAATTCAATGGAGATGAAGTCATAAGACCTGAATGGAATCCAAACTCTATCATTTGCTTATTTTGTGACTTTGGGCAAATTATCTGACTTCTCTGTGGTAATTTCTACATTCTTAAAAGTGGAAGAATGCTTAATATTTATTGTTACTCTTAGGTGTTTAATTTTCTATACAAAGCTCTACTATCATAATTCATTCAAAATCAATGGTGGCTTGAAAAATTAAATATACCAGTCATTTCCCTTTGGTCATGCCCCTCCTGCCCCATCTCCACATTCACCATTGGTATCAATATATGTCAGTATTTAAACAAATTATAATGATCTTTCCCCATGAAGAGATTTTATTATTTTTGTTGCTCAATATTGACATTTTTCTGCTTCACATCATTTTTGGAAGTGGTTGAGTAATGAACAAAATGAGTATTGATACAGCCTTACAAAACAAATTGACCACTTTGTTTCAGAGAGCAGCACTGGGACACTCAACAGAATTTCTCAAAAGATCCCAAGGAAAGACTTTATCGACAAGATTGCTGCAGGAGATCACTGAGAGGCAGAAGAAAGGCCAAAGAAAGGTGAGAGGGGGTCAAACAACCACCTACAGCCCCAGAGAAAATGAGCCATGAATAGGGGCTAATCCTCATGGGAACAGCACAGTATCCTTGGATCTGTGGGGCCCACATAATTGATCAGGAAGGCCTCTGATGCTACTTGATTAGAACTGAGAGTGCCTATTCAGAAGGATGGCTACCCAGGTGCCAGAAGAGGACCTGAGAGAAGCCCCACACTGATACAGGACACCTTAGCCAGTAAGATCAAGGGAGGGCAGTGTGTGTGGCTTAGCCCACGTTGGCAGTAGAATGTCTGTAGTGAGGATTGGAAACTGATTGTCCCAGCAAAGGCAATGCTTCCAATCAACTCAACCCTGGTGTGGTATTATTTCAGCCACTTAAAGTAACAATATTCCTTGTGGGCCACTGAGATGCTGTAAAACATTTTGTTCCTAGCAAATGGTATAAACTTAGTGAGTGTTTGATGAATTTATTCATTCTTTTAGTCATTCAAAAATATTTATGAAACGTCTATTATAAGCTGAACACTGTTTTAGTTTGTAAGGATATAGTAATAAACTAGTTAGATGAGTCCCTACAGTCATAGCATTTATATTCCAGGAGGGAAAGGCAGACAATAAAGAGATAAAGAAAAAAACAGGATAATATCAGTTATTGATAAGTTCTATGAAAACTTATGTAGAGTGATATTTTCAAAGAGGGGTCAGAGGAATTGTCTTTGAGGCCCGAATCATGAAAATTAGCTATTCATTCTGGGATCCATGCAAAGGGAGTAGATTCAATAACATAGTTGCTGATTTTCTATCTGTTAAGTAAA
>NW_017731401.1:3677340-3693857 GCF_001890085.2 Hipposideros armiger | reverse complement strand
AGGTGTGGTGTGCTGAATTGAAAGAGTGATTGAACCTCATGTGAAGGTGTTCAGCAAAGAATTGGAAATGTAAGGCTGGAGCTTGGGAGAAAGAAGAGAGTTGAAGATATTGGGAGCTCATCCACTTGTAAGGGATGACTAAAGCCACAGGATTGCCAAGAGAATTGGAGAGAGCAAAGGGCCAAGGTGACATTCATTCCTTTATTCAGTGACTGTGTACCAACCTCCTTTTGGTATGAATGTAGCAATTGGTATAAAGAGGGGTAATAAATCTAGAAGTGGTTGTGGTATTACCCAAAAAAGGTTTAGCATCTCACTTTGTTGTGCTCCTGTGTGTCAGAGACTACTTGGGGTGGCCGGTTGCCCATTTCTCCTCTTCCTGAGCGTCTGATTGGGCCGCATGTTTCAGTCTCCCTCACACTGGATTGGCCATGTGACTGAATCCTGGCTGGTGACACAAGAGTGTTTGCAATGTGGGTCACTTGCAGTCTAGACCTGTATACATCTCTCAGACTCCTTCTATCTTCTGCAAAACCACAGAGTTGCTTTTTTCCCACAATGACCAGCTTAATCAAAAAGAAACACTGAGGAGGTAGGACTGAATTATTGTGTGGGGCAGAGTCCTCACTCACCCCAGCCGGCAATGGATGTGAGGCCACATATGAGAAATACACTTTTATTGTTAAACCACAAATATTTAGAGTGTTTCTGTGTTAGCAGCTAGTGTTGCCACTTACCTAATAAATAACAAATAAACATTCATTCGACTCCCTAGCTCACACTAACCAAAACCCATAGGAGATGGGGTAGCTAGCAGAGTGCCAGCTGATTCATTTAAATTAGCAGTATCTGTCATACAGACCAGGAAATCTCATGTTGGCATGATCCAAGTCTTTGTTCCCTGTCATCAGACTGACTGGGGACCAAACATAATCCAAAATTACTTAATCTGGTTGCTATGAGAGATCACTGCTCAAGGACTAGAAGCACATGGAATTCATACAATACATGTTCTCAGTCTGTATGGAGATGAGAAAGGAATGAGGACATTGTTTAGTAAGTATGGGTGCACAACAAGGGCCATTAGATGAAGCCAGAGTTTAATGGCAAACAGCCAAGAGACTCTAAAGCATCCATCTCTGGGCATCATGTTCCCTGTGTGACTAAAAAGATTTGAAACCTAAAAACTAAGATTCCCCATCAGACAGTTTTTGGATAGGCCCTGCCACTTTGATTTTCTCCTTTTTATGCTTTCATTTTATGCTTCTTTTCCACTTCTATCCCCAGTGAAAGGACACATTCTCTCACTAGCTGTGTTCATGCATTTAATCAGGGTACCATTCTGTCTCCTCTCACTGTGCAGTCACATTTTACAGACCCCTGGATTGTGGTTAGGGAGTGGCAATTGGGGAAACCTTTCTAAGGCTTCCAAGGAGGACCAACACCTGGCACCATCTTAGTACTGGGATATGGAGAGGGATGTGGTGGGCATTTGTTCTCCTGGGGCAGAGGACACAGACAGGTAAGCATATAAGCACCCAGGTTACAATGTGGTATGTTATGATCAACCTTAGGAGCAAGTACGAGGAATAGCTATAGCACAGAGGAAGGTGTGATTCACTCTCCTTGGTCGATGGGTATAAGTGGAAATGAGAGAAGGCTCCCTGTAGAAGGTGATAATTGAGATGGAACAGTGATGGAGGTGTCCCAGAAAGGGGAAATATCATAATGAAAGAACAAGCCACAAAATGCTTTGGGGTGTCTAGGAAACTATATAACAAGTTAATTATTTGGTGGGCAGAAGAGGGGCTGCTGTAACAAAGTACCACAAACTAGGTGGCTTAAACAGAAATTTATTGTCTAACAGTTCCAGAGGCTAGAAGTCCAAGATCAAGGTATTGGTAGGGCTTATTCCTTCTAAGGGCTGTGAGGGAGAATCTGTTCCATGCCTCTCTCAATTCCAGTGAGTTGCTGGCTATCTTTGGGGTTCCTTGGCTTACAGAAGCATCGCTCTGATCTCTGCTTTCCTCTTCACATCCTATTCTCTTTGTGTGCGTGTGAGTGTCCAAATTTCCCCCTTTCGTGAGGACACTGGTCATATTGATTTAGGGTCTGCACTAATGACCTTACCTAAATTTCATTATCTCATAAAGTCCCTGTCTCTAAATAAAGTCACATCCTGAGGTACTGGGGGTTAGAAATTTAACATATGAATTTGGTGGGGGTGGAACACAATTCAACCCATAACAACCCACATTTAAGAACAAGCTTAAGAGAAAGAATAAAAGAAGGATTAACCAGGAAAATGGAAGAGAATACAGTGTCAGAGAAGAGCTGGAGGAGGTGGGTGCTCAGCCAGGCTCCTTAAGGACAATGAGTAGAGACCCCAAATCTCAGCTCTATCCTGTGCACTTCGTTTCTCTGCACCTCATTTTTCTCATTTGCAAGATAGGGTTACTGTGAGAATTAAATGTGACTATGTACTTGTACATTATGTGATTACGTACAGGAACCAGAACCAACTCAACGTCACGTCACAGCACACACATGCATGAACTCTTAGCACATAGTAGGCATTCAATGAGTAGTAAATAAATAAATAGTAGCACAAAATGGATTTTGCCACACAACAGTGACTCTTTAATATGCACATACTGCGTAGTGCCGTAGTGCCGAAAGCGTTCTAGACCATCATCAATTTACTTCTTAAAGGTACGAAGTCATTTAGAAGCTGACACCTTGGGAGGCTGCTCTAAAGCCCACCATGTGTAGAGCTCATAAAATTCTGTATTTGCTTCATGTGACCAAAAACCTATGGGAATATTCAAGTACAAAGAGTGTGAATTATGCCTGTGAAACAGGTTTTCGAAATATTCCCATCTTGTACTTTTTGCAGAAATTAAACATCTTATTTCACACCTTATGAATCTTTCTCTCCAGGTTGTTTGGTTTGGACTTAATGTGGTAACTGATCTGCCCAGGAGATCAAGAAATAAAAACCTGCCTGGCTCTGTGCCCTTAGCTGATAGGATATCCAAGAGGTAAGTTCCATCTTTGATTATTTCTACCACCAAAAAGATTCCAAGATCCTTCGTGTAGCAGAGTGAATTTTTTTTTTCTTGGAGGCAGCTGAAAACTAGTTCGCATGCCACAAAATCTCTCTTGGAAATGTATTTTCTGATATTCATGGCACACTCAAATGATGCTTAAAAGTAGCATCCACTTCATGGCTTATGGTATCAAACCAACTCAGCTCTCCAGGTCTAGGTCTGGGTCTTTTAAACTTTCCCAGCCTCCATGTCCCGGCGCTACTGATATTTTACAGAAGCCCATGAAAAGTAGCCTTATCCCCTCTGCTGAAATCCATTTAAGCAATGTTTCTAAAAGACATAAATGTTTCGAAACATGCCCCTTATCTAGATAAACATTTATGAGATATGGATATACATTGCTTTCAAAACAACTTTATTTTCTATCAGTCTGAATCCTTTTTGTTGTGAGAGTAGAATCACGCTTTGCTTTGCTCATCCTCAGCTACTCCAAGCATATTGACAAACAGCCTATTTAGAACAAAGGGAAAATTCCCAGGTTCTGTCGGTAATCCCCAGTTACCCACCTCTCTGCTCCGGTTTTACTATGCTGGAGAGGAGCAGGATGCAGGAAGAAAACCCTCCATGCTGGCTTTTCCAGCTGTGGGATTCCGAGTCATGGAACATCAGGCCAAAAAAATGCATCAATCAATGTTTATTTGCTTTTCCTACTCCTTGCTCTCATCTCCTAGCCCTACTCCTCCTGAGGTAGGTCCTTCTCGCCTGGATTCCTGCAATAGCCTCGCAATGGTCTGTCCTTCTCAGAGTCAATATCTTTGTTAACTTGAACTCTTAAGGCCTGGCCTTTGCCTTGGGCTTCTGGACCTCATTGGTCTCCACTGCCCTCAGAATAAAGTCCAAACTCCCTCAGGTCTTTCAAATCTAACCCCAAACACAGCCCCACACTCTTGTTCCTTGAGAACCTTTCATACACCAATTTTCTCTTGAAGCTGAGTTTCCATGGACACCTGTCCCCATGGTGTGTGCTCTGCTCATTCTCTCCTCTCTGAATGGAATACAGGACCCCATCTCCATCAGGGCTCAGCCTACCTCCTCCATGACGCCTTTCCTGACAGCTCTACCTGGAATGGCCCCATCCTGTGAATATCCATAGCCCCATCTCTCTGCCTCTCTTAGGGATTGTGTGGCTTTCTACTTGATATTATATGTATTTGTGTATCAGCTCAGCTCCCTGCTGGACTGTGAACTCCTTGAGTATAGAGATGCCTCTGATTCATGCCCCCAAAGTATCTGGCACAGTTTTTTGCGCACACAGCAAGCACCAAATCAATGTCTGAGAGTGACTGGACGCCAGGCAGTGGGATAGTCATGGGGGCAAGGAAGCCTTACAAGAGATTTTTCTGGTGTCTCAGCAAGTTTTTACATATTGCGTCTGCTGAGTTTTCTCAGCTGAAATTAATCTGGAAACAGGAGTTTACAGAGCAAATTACTTTCATATGAATTCAGACTTGTAGCTCATGGGTGAAGTGAAAACCTCAAAAATCTTCATTGCACATTGTCTAGCCGGGTGTAACCTTAAACCACACTTTCATAAGCAACACTTCCATGCAGATCTGCTGGATAATTTAGCCCCATGTGACAACCCTCTTTTGCTTTTTCTCATGTATTCTTAGCACAGTCCCCATGGTAATAGAATCTTACTCTGAAAGCAAGACCAATGCGTGGGGGAGAAAAGGAGGTGAACAGTGTGTTTCCATCTGACCTGTCCTGTTGTTGCTTCAAGTTCATCACTTGCATTTTATCTTGGTTTTGATAAACTAAATTGCTTATCAACTAGCTTGCTTCCTGGAAGCTCCTCTGAAATGCATTTGAAGGTAGCACATAGCTGTTGGGGCTCTAGGCCCCAGAAATCTTCCCTTATTTGGGACCCTGTGATTATTCCCATGGAAGGCAGAAGGGCCCCGTTTAGTTTGTGTTCCTATGGTGAACAAGTAGATTTCCAGGGACAGAGCAGCAAACAGAGCAAGCATCTTGGGTGCTGTGTTATGCATCTGTACCTATGTACGTGTGCACGTGTGTGTGCACGTGCACATGTATTGTGCACATTTGTGTGTGCATGTGTGTGTATGGATGGATGTGGGTGAGTGGAGGGAATATTAGGTTAGGGTGAGGTAGTGGGTGGTGACTTCACAGCTATGGGTGGAGGAAGGAAGAGGCACTGTCGACTGATGCTAAAAAAAGATCTGGGGTCTAGATAGCTCCAGTCAACCCACAAACATTACATATGAAGTCCAAGTGAGTGGAGCATGACCCTCAAATGCAACATCCACAGACTCCATATTCGACTTGGTTACTTTCTTTTTCTTTAAATGTTGATTTCAGCATCTGATATTTCTTATTACCTTCTATCACTTGAATTAATGGTCCAGGAGAAAAGAAGAAAGATGTACAATACAATATAATTTGTGTACCCTCCCCTCTCCTTTCCTTGTTCTATTTCGACTCATCTCCCAATGTTCAGAGCTGTTCTGCCTAGAAGAATTTCAAAATTTTCTCTTTGGTTCAGGTACTATGTCTCCTCTTTGTGTCTCTGAGAATCTCTTTTAAAGTACTGAACTAATAAGTCCTTGACGGTTAACTCACAACCTCAATACAGTGTTTAAAAGTTTCTTTCATTGAGAAAATGCAAGGTGAGTAAAATCTCGCTTACCTGGCTGAAATTCCCTGACACTTCTGATCTTTCCATTACAATGAGGCTGCTTAAACTCCTGGTTTGTCAGTTGCTGGTTGTAAAATGCTCAGATGTGAACACTCATTCTCTGCCCCTCTCCCACCTCAACATGCCCAGTGTCCTAGAATTGCCTCAGGCCCTATGGCATGGCATGGCATGGCCATGTAGCATGCCCCAGGACTATCCTGGGGGGTGCCCCATACTTCCTACTTCTATTTTCTCCCAGTCTCAATATTCCTGAATGTAGTGCCACCTCCTTCAAATTGACTGGATAGTATTCTGGTAAACTCATTCAAAATCTCATTCTGATGACTCATAATCATATAAGGACTTCCCTTTCACCTCAAACATGTATATAAATCAGAATCTTCTGTTAGTTAACTCCAAGTGGTATATTCTATTTGGACAAATTGTGTGTGTGTGTGTGTGTGTGTGTGTGTGTGTGTGTGTGTGTGAGCGAAAGACAGAGGGACAGAGATAGAGACAGAGAAAGGGAGAAAGCAAAGGGCTTTTGGCATCCTTGAAGTTGGACCATAGCTACCATCATGCCACTTAACTTTAGAATGTGTCACGGGAAGGCACTAGATGGATGTTATTTTAACCTGGTGCTTGTAGAGTCCTGAGTAGTTTGCACATGGAGCTGGGGCAGTAATAGAAAGGGTGTTTGTAAATCTGTTGAGCCCACTTACTCCATTGCTAGTCAGTAGCATGCATGTCCTGTACATCATAAAAAAGAATTAACTTGTTCTCCAAAATTTGGTAGTGTTGCAAAGAATTTTGTCATGTATGCTCATGTAAATTTTGAATATCCCACTGTCTTCCGTGAGGAAGCCATCATGTCTTTAGTCAAGTTCCCTGGAAAGCTTACAAAAATCTGTTTTCAGTGGTGTGAAGCAATTTTTTTGTTTGCTAGTTTTGCATGAAGTTTTATAACTGAAGTCCTGAGACAACGCCTCTAAAATTAATTAGTGGCAGTGATGGAGGTGTGAGTGTGGCATTCTGTCTAAATTATTTACAGAGTTGGGTACATCTAAAAAACATGATAGCTAAAACTAAGCAAATGGTATTAGTTTAAAATTAGAGGGCTGGAATTAAAGATTTCTTCTGAAAAGGCAGATTATCACTCATAGATCTTCAATCTAAAGTACCTTGAGCCCAACATTTTAAAATATAAAAGTAGAGCAATGCAAAGTGATTCTTTCCTTTTGGTGTCATTTTTCACCAAAGAAAAATATTCCAATAAAGTTTAAAACCATGTTAAAAAGAAAGCACTTGAAAGGTAATTTTTAAAATAAATAACAATACCATATTTAATATAATTGATTTAGCATTTTAAAGTTATTGAATATCAAATATCCCATTTTGTCTCCACAAAATCTTCTAAGACAGGTTTTCTCATCCCCATTTGACACCAAAGAAACAGTCACCAGGTAATAAAAAAAACAGAGTTAAAAATCTAGATTTTTTGATTCTTCAGTTTGTATTACTTTTACTAGTTCACAAAAGAAGGAAGAAAGAAACAGTAGTAGCTGAAAAGTCCTAGCAGAGGTCCACATTTCCTTAGCATGGATATGATGCTACTGGTGCTAAGCATATCTTAGGGGTTCAAGTCCAAAGTCTTCCTCTGCTTTCAGGTAATTGTCTGGTCATAGTTGTGGTAATTTCATATAGTGATCAAAAACCTCTTTAAATCTGAAATTTCTTTAATAAAGCAGCAAAATGAATTATTTGAACAAACTTCTACATAAATAAATGCCTATCTATACATTGGGACTTACTGGAAAATACTAATTTATTATCAATCGAAACTTAATGTAGGTCTCAGTTTTCCTCCAGATTTTTACTAGAACTCTCCCTCTTAATCTATTTTTAATGCCAAAGAGGGGGCACACTCCTTTCTAGGTTAGCCCAGGGTTCTAATTCTAATACTTAAGGTTACCTTAGCTTTAAGATCCTTCTTAAAATATATTAATGTGTTAGGTTGGCAAAGTGTTTAGGTCTGAAGTGGTACGTTTATGGGTCTTTTTGTTTTATACTTTTTTATTCATTTGGATTTTTTTGTTTTATATAATGGGAATGTATTATACTTTTATAACAGGAAAATATTTTGATACTGTTTTAGATAAGTAAAATTATAAAAGTGAAAAAGGAAAGAAGAAAAGAAGGAATGGAGGAGGGAAGGAAAGAAGGAAGGAAGGAAGGAAGGAAGGAAGGAAGGAAGGAAGGAAGGAAGGAAGGAAGGAAGGAAAGAAGGAAGGAAGTAAGGAAGGAAAGGAGAGAGAAGGATAAAAAGAGTAGAAAAAGAAAAAGGACGCTTGCCCAGGCCTTGAAAAGTACGTTGTTGGACTGCTGTGATTACCTTGTTAAGGCCACAGGGTCAGACCACACTCATATGAAAGTAATGTTTCCGTAAAGGAGCACGTGTTGCCACTGTCAGCCATCCTGGGAAGAGGCTAATTGTGGACTGGAAAGCCTCCACCTGGGGATTAAGTTGGGCCTGTACTTTAAGGTGTGGAAATGCCTCCTGAGTTCTGTTTTGTGGGAGTTGAGTTAGCCAGGACCACAGGGAAGAAGGAGGCTGGCCGTGCGTTAGGCTCTGTAGACTCTGGGTCACTACATCTAGTAGCATCTGCGGGGTGAAGCCTGCAGGAGCCCCTCAGCTGGGCTAGAGTGAGTGTATATTTTCTGCAGGGTCGGCGCCCCTGAAGCGCAGGGATGTCATGAGAATGGCGGGCCTGGAGGCAGAATAAGGAGGCAAGGTGAGAAGCCAGGTGGAGAAACTGCGGGGGCTGGGGGGGTGGCGTGTTCCTGAGACAGCAGGAGACTTGCCAGGAGACCCCTCGAGGCAGCTTGTCCCTGGGAATTAAGCTGCTGTGGTTGGGGGTTTATACCATGACAAGTTAGACATAAAAAGCAAACATTTGCTCATACCCGAGACTTGTGAGACCTGGGACATTAGGCGGTGGGGCGTGAGCATGGATAAAAAGACTGACTGCAAGGAAACGCATCAAAATGGGGACTAGAAATACGTATCATTTGTTCAATTATGGGCGATTTCTTTCCCCCTTTGTTTTTTTCTGTAATTTGCAAGTCATGTACAATGCCTTCCACAATTTAAAATAGCATGTTCAAAGTTATCTGTTGAGTTTGGTCTGAGCACCCTGGGCACTGCTCTGTCAAGGAGTCCCGACAGCCTGTCCTAATATTGCACTTTCTGGAGCTATTCCTTTTATTTCAGTATTCAGAATTATCGGGTTGTCGGCAAAGTCATGACGCATCTTTGCAACGAAAAACAAGAAAATTACGTCATGACTTTTCCGACAGCCCGATCGTTCTCTGCCTGTTCCCAAGTGCCTGCTTCTAACCCGGACACCCTGTTGGCTTTGGCTCCTTCAGAGCCCTTCTGTCCCCCTTCTACACAGGAAAGCAAAGAGACCAAATTGTAGCATATCTATATACTCAGAAGTGGCAAAGCTAATTGTTATTCTGTAAAACAATCAGGAAGTAACTCTTGACTCTACACTCCAGAGGATCCAGAAACATCTAACTTGCACAGCGTATTTTAAGGATTCAATAAATATTTGTTGAACGAACAGTGTAATCAATCAATACATTAATTAATTCTGTAGTCACACGCTAGATGTTACTTATAATTTAAACATTGACTCCTTAGTCCTATAGTTTTTCATTCACAATATTTTCAGTACTGTAGACTGAGGTTCACCAAAAAAACTTCCTGAGAAACTTGTCATAAATTGTAGTTACGTTGTTCAATATGGTTTTTAATTTTGATTATATATTGAAATGATAGTCCTTTGGATAGATTGGGTTAAGTTGAATATATTATTAAAATTAATTTCACTGTTTTTTTTTTAAATACGGCTACTAGAAACTTTTAAATTGCATATGTGACTCGTAATATTTCTACCAGGTAGTGCTATTATAACACAAACATTTTTAAAGGGAGGAAGATTTACCACATAGTTTTCATGTGACTTTATTGTAGTACTGAAAATCTCCTTTCTCATCCTGCTGTAGGTTGTAGTGTAAATCCTCATTTCTTCTCTTGGTAATGTAGTGATTATTTGACAGGAAGAATATATTAATAAGGCCAGGCAGCAGTGTGAAAACAATGCCATACACATTGACTGCACAACATGAGATAGGTGAGACGTTCAGAGACTAAAAGTAGAAGAATTTTGTTTAGCAAAACTGAATGAATGCTAGTGAACACATATATCCCAAAAATATAAATAATGGAATTTCAATGACTACTTACCTGTCAATGATTACTTTAAATGTAAATGGATTAAATATTCTGATCAAAAGTCATGGGGTAGCAGAATGGAGGAGAGAACAAAACCCTTACATAAGCTGCCTACAGGAGAGCCATTTCAGATCAAAAGACAAGCATAGACTGAAAGTAAAGGAATGGAAAAAGATATTTCATGCAAATGGAAATGAAAAACAAAAGCTGGAGCAATACTTATATTAGACTATATTGATTTTAAAACAAAGACTGGAAGAGATAAAGAAGGACATTTCATATACAATAACCAAGATATGGAAGCACCCCAAGTGACTATCAATAGATAATTGGATAAAGAAGATGCAGTATATATATATATATATATATATATATATATGGAATGGAGTATTACTCAGCCATAAAAAAGAATGAAATCTTACCATTTGTGACAACATGGATGGATCTGGAGGGTATTATGCTGAGTGGAATAAGTCCAACAGAAAAAGACAAATACTATGTGATTTCACTTATATGTGGACTCCAAAAACCAAAATAAATGAATGAACAAAACAGAAACACACTCATAGACAGAGAGAGCAAACTAATAATTGACAGATAGAAGGGTTTTGGGGACATAGGTGAAAAAGGTGAAGGGATTAAAAAGTACAAATTAGCAGTTACAAAACAGCCACAGGGAGGTAAAGTACAGCATAGGGAATATAGTCAGTAACATTGTATAAATATATATGGTGTCAGGTGGGTACAAGAACTGTCAGGGGGATCACTTCATAAGTTATATAAATGTCTAAACACTATGCTGTACACCTGAAACTAATAAAATACTGAATGTCACCTATATATATGAACATTTTAATTAATTAATTAAAAAATATATTTTTTTAAAGAATGATATTTGCAAACTGCCAAAGAGAATGTTAACCATTCATCCCATAACATTCTGGTCAACAACTATAATACATTTGGATCATATAAGCCCAGTGCCTCATCTAAATGTCCTCACATAACCACAGTCATATACCATGACCTATAAGTACTTTTAGTCAAGAGCTGATGTAAGAAATGGCCACGTGAATTACATGTGAAATATTTTTGCTAAACAGATACTTTCCATTAGATTTCTCAAAGTCTGTGATTATTATCCACATGAATAATTCATTCTTGATTTTAGAACCTTTAATAAAAAGTTGTTCTCTCCTTAAAAACTCATATCTTTCCTTGAACTAGACAAAGAGGTCTCATGACACGGTTCTTTTGCCTTGGGTAATCATAAGCTCAGAATTAATTTGGTACTTAATTGTGGTAACAGTTTAATTTCTGCTTCTTGATAAAATTATCCTTCTCTGGCTCGTTCTCGCTTTCTTATCTTTATTTGAAATACCCTGGGTACATAATTATAGTGGCTCTTAATGGGCTGGGGCTCGTGCTCAGCTACCCTACATGAGAAGTAACCAACCCCCACTCTTTACCCCCAATCCAGCCACACGTGATCCCAGGAAAAACTTTCACTCTCTTCTCAGTTGCAGTTTAGGTGTGTATTGATTTTTCTGATGGAATATATTGGGGTCATGAGAAACCAGACTAAATAGAGATATACCATGTTAAGAGATTCCTGAATACATTCCAGCTTTAATTCAAGGAAGGAAAAAATAGCGATGTATTTTTTGCTTCTATAATTAACAAAAGCCCTAAAAGAAAAGAAAAAAAACTGTGTCTGGACTAGTGATAGAAACAGGGAAGAATTACAAAGTGAGAAAAGTGAGAATGACAAAATCTTGACACTAAAAGTCCAATTGTATCCTAATACTTTATACAAAACCCTTACTGTCTACAAGGCCCTATGTGACCGATTTCCAACCTACATCTCCAGCTTTATCCTGCCACTCTTCTGCTCCTCCACCGCTGCAGGCATTCTGACCTTTATGTTCCTCAACTGTACCAACCTCATTCTTGCCTCAGGGCCTTTGCACTAGCTCTGCCTTCTACCTGATACACTCTCGTCAGATCTTTATATGTCTGGCTCTTAGTTATTATTCAAATTTCAGCCCAAATAACACTTAATCAGAGAGTCCTTTTCAGACCAATCCATTTGAAGAAGGCCTTCAATCTGTCTCTATCACATCTTGTTTTTCCATTGACCTCATCACTATCTGATATTATATTTGTTCATACCTCCCTTTCTCGAATGAACTCTACCTGAGATTAGAGATGTTGTTTGTCTTGTTCATATCTCTACCCTCAGCACCCAGGACAGTGCCAGGCATATAGAAGGTCCTTAGTAAATATTTGTCAATCCATTCATTTGCTCATCATTAGTGTCTTAGGTCAGGGTCCCCATAAAACAGACATTTAGAGAGTTTATTGGCGGGAGCTTTTTGGGATCAACACCTGTGGGCAGGGCAGGATATAGAATTGGACAGAGGGAGGAGTTGAACTGTAATGGAGTCATAACAAAGCTTTAGTCAATCCCACAGGAAATTCAGGAGCTTGGATGGCCCTTCAGAGGTCTCCCACCTTGGGGTGAGAGGGTCGAGTCTTTATACCTCTGGAAAAGGGATGAAACCTTGGTCTACTCAGCTCCCTTCAGTCGGGGCAATTTCTGGGATGAGACAATTGTGAGCAGTCAGCTACCAACACTTGATCCTGAAGGGGGTGGGGCAACTTGGGCTGCACACCACATCACCCACTACAATTCCAAACCTACTGTGAGCCAAGAATGAATGCAGATGCTGGTGATACAGCAGTGAGCTAAAGGAATGAAAATCCTGTGTCTCTTGGAGTTTATATGCTCGTAGATGAATGAATCAGTCAGTCTGTCAACCTGTCAATCTGAATGTACATTGTACCACAACAGTCGCCTCACTTTAACAGCACATCTTTTGAATTGGGTCAGTTGAAGGACCTTGATCCTGAAGGGGCATAATAAAGCGTGAGGACCCCTGAGCCCTTTGCTGGAAGCTAGTGTAAGCTTGTCAGGGCTGACCTCCTAGTTGTAGGGGGAGGTGCTAGGACCCCACCGCATCACACTGTCTTCTTAACATAACTTGTCAGAAGGATTGCATGAGATGATTAATTAATGAATGGATGGATGAATAGTTCTCAGGCGGCCTCTGTGTCAGGCACTGCCATGAGGTTTGGGAGGACGGTATGAGTAAGATCAGCCCTCAGCCCTCACCCCACCCCCGACCCTGGGTACTCAGCCCTCACAGAATTTACCCTTCATTGAAGGACGTGGAGGGGCACAGCAGCAACTGCGATCAAATAAGACAGGAATTCTGGGGCAATGGGGTGGTGGCGGCAGTGGGGCCGGGGGTGGGGGGATGGTGTCTGACAGACTTCATGATTCACTCACAGAGGGAGGCTTCCTGGAGAAAGAAACATCTAAACTAAAACTTGAGTGATGACTAGGAGTTATCCAGGAAAAGAGGGTGGGAGGTATGTTCTAGACGGGGTTGCAACAACACACTGAAATGTGTTATTCAAATGGCACTGAAATGACAGTTATTCAAAACCTGAATGTATTCAGGAGTGACTGGAACAAAGAGAGTAAGGAGAGAAGGTATTATGAGATGGAGCTGAAAGTGGTAATGGTCAGATCATAAAGGGTCTTATAAATCTGGTTGTGGAGTATGAAGTTCACTAACGTGTTTTCAAAAGCAGGGGCATGACACCTCCAGCTGGGTGTCCTACCACCCCCTAAAACC
Organism: Hipposideros armiger; assembly: GCF_001890085.2. NCBI lineage: Eukaryota > Metazoa > Chordata > Mammalia > Chiroptera > Hipposideridae > Hipposideros > Hipposideros armiger. Next base: position 3,680,105 of record NW_017731401.1, on the reverse strand, counting down.
CTTCAAACTGACAACAATGTTATTTTCTTTAGTTCAAAATAGAGATACTCCACACATATACTTTATCTTCTTTTTAACCCATGTTGTTCCTTTCAGTTGCCTTTTACCCAACTTTTGGTTTATATACCTATTGATCTATCTAGAGAGAATATACATATTTTCAGTCATCTTGGGCTTTGAACTTCTTCTCTTTCATTTCTACAATATGCTTAAGTTCTCCCTTTTTCTGAGAAACTCGTTTTCAAACTCGTGGTGTATGGAACAGTAGTTCTAAGAGATGCCATGAAAAAAAAAAAGGAAGGGGAATCTCAAGACAAATGTGTCTACTTCTTGGAGACTCACAACCCACATTAGGCTCTGGGAAGTCCTGCAGAAAAGGGATGTATTATAATTGTTTGGACAACTGTTTCTCAAATATATTTTACCACAGAATTTGCCTCCATAACATTTTTTGTTGTTTTTGTTGGTGGTGGGGTTCATTGTGTAGAACACCTGTCAGTATCCCTAGAACAGTGAGAGCATCACGGACAGTGCTGTCCTGGTGTCTGTCTCTTCAGCTGCTTTTCCATCGTCCCGTTTTGGTCCATTACATCAGGCACGGTTCCTGCAATCTTGTCTTTTCTCTTTAGTCTCTGCCACTCCAACTGATGTTCCATCATGCTACAGGGGCATCTTCTTCTTAATATAGAGTGTATCCATAACTCATGAAAATAGAGACTAGGTTGGTGATTACCGGGAGGTGGGGGGAAATGGAGACATGTTGGTCGAAGGGTTCAAACTTCCAGTTATAAGTTGAGTAAGTTCTGGGGGTCTAATATGCAGCAGGGTGACTATAGTTAATAATACTAAACTATATACTTGAAAGTTAAGAGATTAGATCTGAAATGTTGTTGCTAAAAAGAAAAAGAGGTAATCATGGGAGGAGATGGATGTGTTAACTAACCTTTTTGTGGTGAACATTTCATAATATATCAATTCATCACATTATATACCTTAAACCGACATAGGTCCTACGTTAATAGTATCTCAAACTATAAAAAAGACATCATTTTTTTCAATTAGTTTCCTTGTAATACGATAGCCTGACATTCCAGGTTTTTTTTTTTGTCCAAGTCCCCAGCCTTCATTGCTGTTCTTCATGTTTGTGGATCCAATCTGTATGTTGTCTCCATCAGCACACGATTGGCTCTTTTCTTCCTTTGTATGTATTATATCTCCTCTCTGACAAATTATGTCTTACTCCCTTAACGTTTACTTCAAAACTCATCTCCTACAGTATCTTTTTCTGTATTAGCACAACTCTACTTTACCTATATCAATACTTATATAATACTGGGTTTGGAAATATTGGAAGAAATAACTGAATGGGAATAATTCCTGGCACCGTAGGTGCTGGTTTTAAACACTTTCTATGTAAATGACTAATACTACATATTGTGTGTTGCCACAACAACAATGAAAAGATAAATGCATCTGTTGCCATTAATAAACTTAACTCATCGTGTACTCAAGTTAAAAGGGGAAAAAGAGATTATCTTGTCCCATCACCTCATTTTCAAGATGAGCTAAACTAGAGCATGCTAACATTAAGTGAATTGTTTAAAGTCACATATCTGGTCAAACTGGAACAAGAGTTTAGGCTGCTTAATTCTTAACTCAGTACACTTTTCAATTCCCCAAGCTAGCTTTCTCAATAACTAGTTATTCATGTGAACAAATGGCCACCCACATCATTACATGGGAGGTACCAGATGACAAGAACTTGAGGTATTCACAAAGGGAGGAGAACACCAGGTCATGGTATTCAGAGATAGCTAGGGACAATGAAGACTCAAACCAAAGAACTGGCATGATTTAGGAAGGTGTAGGGTGTAGGGTGGGGCAGGGCAGGCATTTAATTGATCAGAAACCAAAGGAAGAAAGTGTTTGGAAATGAAAGAATATAAGGGATGTCCCAGAGAAAATACATTGACAATCTAGCCAGAGATGAGAGATAAGCTAAAAGGCAGCCTATCTTATGTGCCTCAGGCACTTTCCAAAGTATCAGAAATAGATGCTTTCATTTCTCCCACCAGAACTTCTAACTTGAAGCCTGAAAAAAGTTCTATAATTATGGCACTAAACATTTTCTAAAGGGAAAGGAGTCACCCATTCACGGCCATGCTGCTGTCACAAAGAGACCTACTGCTTTTGTTTTATTTGCCAAGAACTGGGGGCTGGCTTCGCAACTCCACTTTCAACTTGGCCTCCACACACTCTTTTCTTTTACTATGAATACTCATGTGAGAACATCATAGCTATTTTAGGTACGTGGGTAAAGTGTCCTTCTTGGTGATGCTGGGAGTTCCTGTATTCTTAAAATTAGCTGGTAGTGGCCATTTTCAGGATGAAGTGCTCACTGGCAATTAAATTCTGATGAATAGTTAAGAGTGGAAGTAAAGCGAAGCTCTGCAGAGGTTGGCTGTGCACTGGCCCTTGCAAGTGTGACCTGCAAGTGTCACATTTACCTGACAGGCACTTTCAGTCTCCATGACTGCCATGAATGCGCTGGCATCGAGAGATGCTACCTGTGATACCGAATGTTGACAACAAAGCAAGGTCTCCCATCAGCAAGGAAATCCCGGGGCTATCCAAAATCAACACTTGTCAACACACACACACATCAAAGCCAATGAGAGAAATTCATTTCCAAAGTGGTAAATGCCTATTCTGTGTCGTTGTTCCCAGACAAAGCCCTTTCTTGTGTAACACCAGATGACAGACGA
>NW_017731401.1:3670357-3673260 GCF_001890085.2 Hipposideros armiger | reverse complement strand
ATATATATATATATATATATATATTCATATAAAGCAAGGAGAAATGTTTTAAGATATATTATATAAATGTTTTAATGTATTTAATATATGTATATATATTTTCACACATGATTGACTACAATGTTTTCTTTGGGGAGTGAACTCATAAGGGTTTTCAAGGCAGCATGGCAGAAAATTACTTTGTGCTTCAAATATTATATTCTCATCCCATATTGTATGTTATAATATTACATTTCCTACTTGAAAGAATGAGAAGAGTGGGTCTTACCTGTTTCAGAAGAATTTCTGGAAAGTAATGATCAAGATATTGAGGTCTAATGAATGAAATGAGTTTTCCACTAACATTTTCCAATACTTTCTGGTTAAATATTTTGGAAATATAAATATGAGGGGTAACAAGGAAACAGAAAAGGATAATCATTGAATCATATTTCTTTAAGACCCATAGATTGCTTTAGCATGATAGTCCACAATCCACTTTTCTACTGTATTAGAATATATCTTATTCTAATATTTAGGTAGAACACTGATTTCCATCTAAAGATGAAATCACACAAGCTCACAGAAGTATGCAGAATGGTTATACAAATTCTCTTTCGTTCTAATAAAAAGTGTCAACTAATGCTTTCCCCAATGCATATAGTTAGAATGTATTTGTGGATTGATAGGAATAATCTTTAGGTTAATTTATAGGATTAAGATTCAAGGATTATTCCCTCAGCTACATGATCACTAAAGGGAAGAAGTTTGAACCCACCCCACCCCTCCAGAAGATACATCAAAGAAATTCTTCATTCTGTAGAGTTCTTACTTGTAAAATGGGCTGTTTCATATGGTGATGAACCTAGTTAAGAAATTCTGATGTCATATTGAATATTTATACATTGTATAGATCTCACCATTAAACTCATCCCCGCAGTGGAGACATTTGTCAGATCTCCTGGTTAAAGTTCCTGGAAGCTGATCTCAGAAAAGATAAGGAATAAGAAAAATTGTAGCTCTGACATTCCAGATAAATAAGCCCCTAGCAGTTGAAAACAACTGAAGTTATATTCTGAACTACAGATCTATCTTGCACACTTAACCACTGAATTGAGAAAAGAACGAACACTGAAATATACTTAATCCTTCTCAATAAACACCCAGTTTTACCAACCATCTTTGGATCTTGCAGCAAAAAGTCTTAGAAAATTTCAAGAAGTGCTTCTTGGTGTTAAATGAAAAGTAACCCTGCAGCCTGCATGCTGTGGATTGTCTAGCTTGTTTTCTTGCAATAAAACAGTGAGGGGGTAACTGTTTAAACAGATCTCTCTCCATACTTGCCTTCAAGATATCTGATGCTTGGTTTATTTCCTCATCAATCTGTCAGGCCATCAGAACTCCTTTTTAAAACACTCCTCTCAAATTCTCACATTAAAGAGATAGGACAAACTAATTTTTACCACATATGTTTTCTGCTTTACTCATTGTCTCGTTTGTTTTTAGGCAAATAAGGTTTAGAGGTTTTGCAGCTCTTTTGCTCTACAGAACTGTATGGGATACACTTGAGGTGAAGCTCTTAGCTCTGATGATCCAGGCATCTAGGAACTTTCTTTGCTCTTCTTTAAATCCTCCTGTACAAAGCCTTTATTTTCCAACATTGTACATACCACAGACTACTCTCGTAATTTCCACTTGAACATTTGATAAGCATCTAAAATAAAAAGGCAAACACAGGGCTCTTGTTTCTTTCCTTCCCATCCCACCAAGCCTGCTTGCCCCTTCAGCATCTCCCATCTTAGCAAAGCAAAGCAAAGCATACCCCTCACCCACCTCAGGCCCATAGCCNTTAGGAAACAACGTGGCATTTGAAGGTGATTGCTGAGAGATTCAGGATTCCAGAAAAATCAGGCATTTTGAGTAATACCTAAATCTACCAGTTCTTTACTTAAAACTTTTTCGTGATACAACAATCGTTTGAGATTCACCTTCTCTGTTTCCCATTTTCTGGGTGACTCTGATAATTTAGATAAGATTCAAAGACTGGAAAAACCACAGACCAAACAAGTTGTCTCTGCTTTTCCTACGTAGGCACCAGGGTGCCAGCCAATGTTTTCATGACTTTCTTATTGTGAATGGACACTTCCTGGTTGCAATTATTTCTGGCTCTTCTAGATCAGGGACACATTCATAATGAACTTCTGCCCTATAACTCAGGTAGCATGTTTATAGTAAATCAACCCCATGATGTAATTCCAACAACTGGTTCTTATCTCGTGCCTCTGTGCTTGGGTCCCTGTGTTGGTTTGCTGACTGGTGGTGAGTTTTTTTCAGACTGATTTGGTTTTGCCCTTTTATTCATTTTAAAAGTAAGAAAACTTTCCCTGAACTCAGATTACCAAACTGAGCCCCACAATCTCCTGTTAAATCTCTCAAGGGCCTCTGTCTGTAGCCTAATCATTCAGTCTCCTCTGATTCCCTCTCCCAACCCTGTAGGGCTTCCTGGTCTCTGGGTCAGGCTCTGTCCCACCCACTCTCCCCATTTACCAAGCCTCCGTTTCAGTGGTCAAGACTGTGGGACACAAATACTTCCCTTTTCTTTTCATCATTATTCCTAAACATTGTTTTAACTTCAGCTATCACCTTGTGACTGCCAATGTTTATTGGCTCATTCAAAAACATTTAAGATTTCTAAGTTGTGTCTGGAACTGAAGCTGGCACCAAAAAAAATTTAATAAGTAAGACATGATTCTTTTCTTGGACTAGCTCACAGTGTAAGGTATCATCCTGTATAATAATATCTTAATTGTGTATAACACTTTAATGTTCACAAAGCACTTTCACATATGATGTTTTGACCATTATGCTTTATGCTATAGATTAATTGACTTTCCATATTCAAGACCACAGCTATTCCAAAGGAG
>NW_017731401.1:3591101-3665499 GCF_001890085.2 Hipposideros armiger | reverse complement strand
AGCTTCTTGCCTACTAAGTCATACAGCAACAGCTGGGTGTGAAAATATAACCCCCGTTGCTTTTCCAAACAGCATGAGCGCTGGCCTGAGGGGGCCCCAGGAAGTTCTTGGGCATGTTGTCATTCACAGCTGCTGCCTGGAGTAACATTTTTCCTCCCCGAGGTTTCGGGTGGCAGAGGGTTGTGATCTTTCTCAAGTGTTGCTTTTCTTCCTGATGACCCATCTGTCCACACACCACTGGGCATTTGCTCCCTCTGGTCTTAAATGTTCATATGTGACTGGGTGTGAAGTTCAGTGACTTTGGGGCATAACATCCCAAAGCTACTTTTTTCATCGCTCCTGGAAGGAAAGCTGAGATTTCTCAAGCAGAAGGCAAAGCAAGAACCCAGCTCCTGAGTTGACATTCTTTTGTGCTTGAAAACACCAGCTTGCTAAATTTGGTTGCTGTTTCCATTTTTAACAGGAGACTTCCAAAGTATGAATTTCCCATGCAGGGAAATAAGCATTAACCAAAAAAGAATGCCTGTTTGCATTTCTTTTCCTAGCGTCCACTCTCTTTTGCCACTTCCGATTTGATTTCTTACTTATAAAGAATAATCATGGGGTAAAATGGATGCTGAGTTTCCTTCACATAAAGCAGAATTGAATAATTAGTTGTAAAAATCCAGCAGCTGCCTGTGTTCATTTTTATCCCAGGAATCTGATGAACAGAAACAGGAAGGAATATGTTTTAAGTAAACAGCCCATTTTCAGAAGGGACCTTGATGCAGGGAGTGAAATAGAGTCTCTGGGTCCAACTGAGCTCTATATCAGCAAGCCCGCCGCCATCTGTCAGGGCCGAGCTCCTCTCCCTGGGGCCCTGGCTACCGGGGCCCAGCTGACAGAAGGACATCATTAGCCGGCTTATGCACTAGGTCACCCCACTGAGGCAGGTCACCTTGTGTCTTTGGGGTGTTTTATTTCCCGTTCCCTCACCCCCCACCCATGGTCCCAATTCTGATCCTGAGAAAGGAAAATTGAATTTTCGTCTTAAGATTAAATGATGACAGTATGCAATCTGTCAGCTCCTTGCTGGCTGCCGAGCAAGTTTGCTAAATTAAAAAAGAAGGGGAAAATCTGATCCAGGTCCTGTTACTTCAGTCCTCTGGGCTCAGAAGCAGGGGAACCCTGCTCACGCACAGCCCATTGAAATGCAAACACCTCAAAAAGATGCTCCCTGCCTTTCCTGTGCTGTGCAGATTAATGAGCATGCAGGGAGATTTCCTATATTCTGGCTAACAGGCCATGGAAATGAGAGAAGCTGGCAGGAATGGAGAATCAAAGAAAGAGACACAACGTGATGGTGAGTAGCGTGGCAGGGTCCATGCAGGGAGCCACTTAGAGACACGGAGAGTAAATGAAGCTGCAAATATACACTCTACCCCCCAGACCCTCGTTTTTTGTTGTTGTTTTTTAAGCAGTCATCTGTTTGCACACCTCATTCAGTTGCACTGACTTCCTCTTTCACAGTTTTCTCACAGGTTTTTTTTTTTCCTTTTTTTTTTTTCTTCCCTTAACCTACTCAATATTGTAAGCCCTGCACGCTTTCCTCTTTCTCCAGTGGCAGCTGTCAATTGCTAATCTTCTCAACCCTGGCTGCTGGACTCACGTGCTGAACTCACCTTTTTCTCTTTCTTATCTTGGTTTCTTCGGGCTTTCTCATGAGTGATAGTGACCTAGTTCTGGACCTCACTTTCGACACGTTCTGGTGAGAATTTTTTATTAGTCAAATCTTAATGTAATTAATGTTCCCTTCTGAGATGATTCAATTAATTCTTTTAATAAAGGAATATATGTTTTAGACACGGATATAATTGTAATTCTGCTGCATTTTAATTTGGAAGAAGACGGATGATTGTTAGAGCCCAAAGACACATGATGGAGAACCGTCTAGACTTCACTTATGTGAAGAATCTGTGCAAAAGAATCCGAGCATCAGGGAATTGCTCCAAACTGTGTACGCAGTGAGTGAGTCATCCTGCAAAAGGGGTGGATTCTAGTGTAAGAATCTCAAAAGTTTTTTTAAGTCATGGGTATTGTTTAGAAATGTCAGGAAATAAAATGAGGATTTGGCTTTCTCTACTGATTTCTCAAATTGGTGCTCAGCAGCACTGGCAGGAATTGTATAACCATGCAAACTGCATGCTTGGTCTTTGAATTTCTGCTTTTATAATGCATCCTTGTACAAGTTCCAGTTCAACTTCCTCTTCCTCGCCTCCCAAGGGTTACCCGGTATTTCAGACCTCTAGCAACACACTCACATTTTTCACCCTGCTGCTCCTCCTCTCCGCTGTGCTATGTAGCCTCACCTCCAACTTTGCTGAGAAAATCAGGTTTGTAGACCTTTATTCCCTTCAAAGCCCTGCGCCTACGTACAAGTGTTTGAGTGAGAGCTCATCTTCACACCCTTCCCAGCCCTCAGTGGGGGAGGTGACCCTTCTCTACTCTTGTGGCGCCCCAGCCTGCTTCCTTCAGGCCTGGGGCCTTCATTTGTTTTCTGCTCTCTCTTTAGTCATATATTCCGCTAGTTCCCTTCTCTCCAACGATAAATGTGTTGTATTCTTGCCTGCCGTAAATTTCCACGCCTCCCCTGTGTCTCCTCTAGCGACTCCTTCCCTTTAATGAAAAAAAAATGAAGGCTTGCACTTGCTGTTTAGACTTCCTCAAACTCTCCATTGTGTGTGGAACCTTCCTGAGACCCTCTGGCAAAGGTCATCATTGACCTTGGAATTTCAAATGGAAAAGATTGGGGAGGAGGGGGTGATGGTGGAGGGTCATCACTTTCCTCAATCTTGTGCAGCTTTTGAAATTGCAACCCACTGAGATAAGTGTGCATATAGCTTGCTCTTCAAATCCGTGTGCCAAACACAAACAGGCAGTCCTGAATTTAAATACCACCTCAGATTTCTCTGGCTACATAGCTTTAGGAAAGTTACTTTTTATTATTTGAGCTACAAATTATTACTGCTATACATCATGAAAATTACAAATAGCTAACGTGAGCTTTGGATTTACTATGGGTCAGGTGAGGGGTAGGGCTAGTTCTTTATATGCATTATCTTGTTTAACTCCTACAGCAACTCTGTGAGATAGCTGCTATTATTATTATTATTAATTGTTATTATTATTATTACTTATTTATTTATTCTCATCTTATAAATGAGGAAATGAAAGCAGAGAGAGATTAAGCAATTTTCCCCTTTAGTTACACAGCTAGTAAGTGGGAGAAATAGCATTCTTAAGCACGATTGTGTATTTTCTGTCTCTAAGCTTCCATTTACTCACAGAGTTGTATATAAGATAAAATACAAGCTTCTGCACCCCATAGGCATTTCCTCATAAATGTCCCAAAATGCAAATGTGGAGTATGTCCCAAACCATTAAGTAGTACTTTTCCCCACTCTTTTGTGATTCCCTATCTTGGTTATTGGACCAAATCCCCCTCTCCAGAAACGAAGCCATCTGGATTCCTTTCTCCCCCTGACGACCCCCTTCCCATCCTCCTCTGGATCCTGACTCCCCTGCAGCCTATCCCCTTCACCTTCCTCACTTCAGGCTCCTCGTCGCCACTCTCACAAACCTTGTACAGCTTAGGTCCGCACCACCTCTCCCTACTGTTGTCTGCTTTCCCAGCGGCCTCTCTTGCATCGGGTTTGGCTTTGCTCTGGCTCATCCCTGACGCTGTGTCCAGAGGAGTTTTCTAAAACACAAAGGGGAAACCATTCTTACAAATTCACTCCCAACAAGACACATACAGGTTAAGTCACCTGCCTAACCTCTAAAACATGAGAGTCAGAGCTTCAAATCCAGGGAGTCTGAGTCAAAAACCTAGGCTCTTACCCACGTGTCAGCTGTGCCTCCCTCAGGGCGACAGGGTACTTCCAACCGGAGCGGCCCTCCCTGCTTGCTCTCTGCGCCAAGGACTTACTCAAAACTTCCACGGGGATGCTTCACCTGAACCTTGGCTTCCTGTCAGTTAGAAGCAGACAACCGCAACAGGACACATCAAATCCACCAACTTTTATTGAGCTCCTTCTTGTCCAAGTCTCTGTACACCCCCAGGGATACTCACGGCAGAGTCGCAGAGGCAGCACGTTTTCCACAAGCACGAGTTTGTTCAAATCCAACAGGCTTGATGCCCCTTTTGAAGGGAAAACAATGGTGAAAATATAAACTCTCTAATGGGATCAACATCTGACTCAGTTTTTGTCTATTGAAAGCATCACACATCATTTACCGATCATTTTTTAAGAGTAAAATAAGAAAAACGCATGTGCCGAGTCACTAAATAGTTTTAATTTTGGACTGAAGCTGTAATTCAAAGTGGCTTTGTGAAGTGTTCTTGTGGTTACCTTTTGTATGGCTTCATGAGTTTTCATTTGTTCTTGTCAATATTACTGTGTCAGGAATTTCCATCCCTATTTTCTGAGTGTATGTACCGAGGCTGAAAATATTCAACTGAGTCTCCTCAAGTCACCCTGTTGGGTGGTGGTGGAAGAGAGATTCTTGTTTTAAGACCCAAGCTGTTCCCACTGCCCAGCCTTTCAGAGATCTGAAAATATTTTTTAAATTCACTTTTTATTTTGGAATAATTTCCAATTTATAGGAAAGTTCCAAAGATAGCACAGAATTCCTGTATACCCTTCACCCATTTTTCCCGATGCTAACATCTTACATTTCGATAATACAGTATTCAAAACGGAGATGTTAACATCTGTAGGTTATTATTAAGAAACTCCAGTCCTCATTCAAATTGCATTTGCTTTTTATTAATGAACCATTATCTGTCCCAGGCTCCAACCTGGGACACAGCGTTACATTCAGTCATCATACTTCCTTTGTCTCTTCTCTGTGACACTTTCTTAGTCTTTAGGGCTTTTATTACCGTCACAGTTTTAAAGTATACTGATCTGGCATTTTATAGATATTGAAAATAATTTTTTAATACTAAAAAAAAGTCACTTTTCTGCTTATAGCATTTTATTCTATACACATTTGATTTTTGTAGATGTATTTCAAAAGGCAGATTTTCTGTATGTTTGCCTAGAAATGAGTGCATATTCTTCTTGACATCGTTAGGGGCCCAGAACATTTTTCAACACTGTTTTTACCTTGCAAATCATTGTCGTGCCTATCCTCAGAAGAATGAAATACCGATCCTCATATTCCCAGATCATTGGATCCTTGAGGTCTATAATAGTAACTGAAATGAAATCATTGCAGAAAACATGATAAATAGACATGCAAAAGTAAGATAAGAGGCCATGTCACAGAGAGACAGAATAGTAGCTAAACTAAATGAATGTAAACTTTTAAAACAAAAGCTTGTCACTACAACAAAAATCAGGTAAAATAAATGCTAGCTGTAACAGACCACATTCACTTCTCCCAACTTGATAATTCTTTATTGCCAATTACTTTGGGCTTCAGGAATATTTAAGGCTAGATTCTGGTGTCTCACTTCATGTAGTAACAGCTTATAAAATAAAGTGACAAAGATGACAGCGTCCACCTGGTACCTGGCACATAGTAAGTACTTGGTAAACGTGAATTTCTTTCCAGAGAGGACTTACCTTGAGCTTGCTGTGTGCCAGGTACTCTTCTTGTGCTTTACACACATTAATGCCTTAAATCCTTACTGCCACCCATTTTGCAGTCAAGGAAATGAGGCTCAGGGAAGCTAAGTGAGTTTCCCAAGGGGACACAGATAGTAGGTGGCATGGCTGGAATTAGAACTCAGGCAGTCTGGCAACTGCATCCACTTTTATAACCATGCTACTCTACTGCTTCTTTGTTATCTACACAGACCAATCTGAGAATTTAGCTTTGCACATAAGTGAATTTTCAAGATGCCTGAATTTAAAACAATTTAATCTTTTCTGTTGGAACTATTTCTAAAACGTATCACTTGTCTTCCTCACACACATATTTCCTGGTATCAGAGGGTTACTCATGTGAACACCAAATACTGTGTTTTGCTTAACTATTTTTATTTTACTCTACACAGAATGGTCCCATACTGATAAAGTGTTGGTGAGTTATTGTCCTGCCATTTTGATTTATCAGTTTCCTTTATCATTGTCCCTCCCCTGTCACTTCTTGCTGCTTTCAATTGTCTGACAACTGACAATGCTAACAAGATCCTTTTTCTCTTTTTTGCCATCACCTGCTTCCAGTTTGCTATGTGAATTATATGTAAAATAAAAGTAAATAGATACTGAGAGGTGCCCTGAGGCCCTCTCCTGTGAGTTCAGAGCATAAGAGAACATGTGATTTGTGACATATATCTCAGTTGTTCACATATCACTTAGAGGGCTTCTTTGCTTATTTCCTTGGCTCCATACCACTGAGATCACATCTGGTGAAGTGAACTAAGATATAGCACATCTTGAACATAATGTCTTAATAAAATAGATAATTACCATGGGCTACTTTCTATCCTCAACCAAATTACTAAATGCCATGGCATTTGTGGCAAAAAATAATTAAATAAATTAGGGGTTCATCTTCTAAATAATAATGGCAGCGCTTATCAATCATATCATTTAAAGCCCCATTGCCATCATCATCAGAATTGGTCCACAGTGTTTTGGTTTTTTTTTTAGTTTAATGAGCAATTCTGCCCTGGGGCAAGTGTTCTGACTGTAGGTGGCATTAGAGGGTACAGAGTGGAGTGTAGATTGTTTCTTAACAAGTATTTGGTGGCCTGAGTGACACAGAGAGGTGGTGATCTCTAATGGATGCCACTTCCCACACCTAAATTCTTATTAGTGAAACCAGGAGGGTTTTTTTTTATTTCTTTTTGTCTTTCTCAATGCTGAAATTACTCCAAGCATTTTCAGATGTACAGGGTTTTTGTTCCTGGCTCATTCTAGTGGAAACAGAGGAGTCCTCCATCTAGGTAGGGTTGGGGCCAAATTCAGGAGGAAGCTTTTTCATCTGCAATTTCAGACCCAACCACGTTTAGGAGAGAGTGGCTGGATCCACGCCTAAGTGTTTGTTTTTATCTCTCAAATCTTTCGTGGTCTGGTACTGGTTACCTCTGTGACACCCCAGAGCATCCACAGAGGGGAAAAGGCCCAACCAGGTGCCAATAGGGAAATTGCACAGGAACCAATTGTTCCTATAGCTTAGACTTTTTTCCACATGGGCACTAAACAAACCTGAAGCAGTGTGTTCCTAGTTCAGAGTGGGAGATTATTTGATGATGGAGCATTACTTGTTTCTCAGGTTGTAAATATAACACTCAAAACTCATCCTTTATTGATCTCTTGACTGCTGACTATTTTTCTTTCTATAAATGGAACTAAATAGCTCCTAAGTAGCCTTAGTTCATAAATAATAAATACTCCTATTAATTATGTGGTTAGTAAACTTCTAGTCTGAGATTTCATGAGATTATCAATTAACAAATATGCAGAATTAAGAAATGAATGTCCACTTCAATTCCTTAAAACTGCATACTTCCTATCCTTTCACTATACGTAAAGTCTCCCCAAATTTGATAAACACATTATCTGACTCACCTTTTAACCAAATTTAACTATTTATTTCCAACCCCATCACCATTTTTCTGTGGACCACATGATCAAAGAGGTGTTCAATTTTGACTCGGAGTTATAGTCAAAGAAGTTTCCTGATAGATTAATTACTAATATTTGAGATGAACCGAGTTACCAGGAAACTTTCCAGCATGACTTTTTAATGCAAAAACAACTGTAACTGGCCTTTCCAGAAATGGCATGGTGGTCCAGCTTATTACCCATCAACTGTCCCTGGTTTTATGTGGGATAAAGCACAGCTATGAAATCTGGACTCCATGTCTGAGATAGTTATCCAAACACCAGTAATCTCTAAAAATAGCAGCGACCATATATTAATAACCAATTAAGGGCATTAGTCTATGCTCACTCCCTGCTTATAACTAATTGCTCAGTCGGCTGGAGAACTGGGCTTTGTTTGAATAACAAGAGGGAAAGGTCCTGCTGTTATTATTATTTTTTTTCAGCAGCTGACTCTGGTTAACAAAATAAGTGTTTTTTTCAAGGCCCCAGGATAGATAGCTGTCAAATTTTGCCTTTCATGGTGATATCTGAATAAGGAGCATAGCTGGTCTATTATATGACAAGTTTCTAAGAACAGTTGGCTTTTTTAAAAAATCCCATTCTAAAACATTGTCCTACAGTTTTTTTTTTCTTACTTTCTCCTCCCATTTTTGAGAATTTTTCTTCTCCTATTTTCTAACACGCTCACTTCTTACCTTTTTTTAGGTGCCAAAGCAGACGTACATCATTATCAAGTGTTTTACTCTGCCTAGTCCTCTATCAGCTGGGTTAATATAATACCTAAGGGTTTTATACAGGGTGACTGGCACAGCGCCTGGTTTGACTTTCCTCTTTTGATACAAGGGAAGAAACTGTTTTAGTCAGCAGATTACAACCGAGTCCTAGTAGGGAATAAGAAGGGAGCTAGAATTTCTCCCTTCATCTCCAGCTCTTGCGGGCTATATTGGATCATGGCCTTTCCTGAAAGAAAGACTAAAGAGGTGAAGGAAGGATGGAAGGAAGGAAGAAATGGGAGAAAAAGGAGGTGAATCATGGCTGCTATATATTGAGGATCTACTTGAAATCAGGATCTTGATGTACATTAGCTCATCTAATTCCACAACAACCCTGCAAAGGATGCTCATCCTAATTTTAAAGATGGATCTTGCGAGGCTCAGAGAGTCTAAGCAAGTTGTATCAACACACCTAGCTTGGAAGTTACAGAATTAGTATTTGACACCGGGTCTGTGTGACCCAACACTCGGCTGCTTTGCACCATTCCACGCTGCCTCGGAGTTGAGAGTGAGGGTGAAGTAGGCTCCTGGAGCACCCTCACCCCCTGCTGTCCTCGCCACAGAGTCTCAGTGTTTGAGATGGAATCAACAACTCTCCGTGTCCCAGGGAGGAAGCTAGAAGCCAGGATTTCAGTGGAAACACTGGATTCCCAACTGCTAAGGCAAAGCACTTCCAAACAGGGCTCATGCCTCTACCTACAAGGTGCTGCTATTCAGATGTAAAGGTGGCTTTGCTGCTCACTGCCAATCAGATATTTTTATAAGCATTTTGGGGCAAAAAAACATGGTTAATAAATCAAAACTGATCCAGCCACAATGTTTAAGTTCATATACGAGATGACTGATGATAGTAATAATTACTGTAAAAATAAAAACAGCTACCATTCATTGAGTACAAATTATAATCCAGGAGCTCATATAGCATTTCTGATTACTGCTAACAACACTATGAGGTAGATAATGTAGCTCCATTTTTCAGATGAGAAAACCGAGGCTCAGGGGAGTTAAGGAAATGCCCAAAGTCAAACAACAAGAAAGTAGCTGAGAAGTAACTAGAAGGCAGGTCTGTGTGTACCCAAATTCCAGACTGTTCACTCCATTGCAGTGGCTCCTTCCCAGGGCGTGCCAGGTTGGAAGGAATCCAGGCCAATTTGCCTTGAGTATCCATGCCTGGGAGCATTCAAATTCCAATCCGTGATTAAACTGAGAATTGAAAATCTTCTGTTTCATTCTTACACTAGGTTTGATTGCAAACAACCTTGCCCTCACTGTTGAATATTAATAAGCTTGCAATGGCTCACCATTACCCAGAATTCAACACCCAAATGGATTTATTGGAAATGTCAAGGCCTCCACAATTTGATCTCAGCCCAATTCCCTGTCTTATTTCTGACCACCTCGTGGGTAAACCTCAGCTCCAATGGAACAGTTGCACTTTTTTTACAAAACACCAAGTACTTACTTGCCCACTGCCCAACTTTTGCCCAGTTCTACTTGTCCTAAAAGCTGTCGCTTACTTTCGTATTGAACCCAGCTCAAATTTCACTTCCTAAGTCATCTGGAAAATTCAGACTGATGTACTTACTTTCACTTTCTACTTTAATAGTAATTATTGTCAGTGTAGTTCATTTGTCAATTAATGTCTATGACTTCGAGGCATGTCTGCTTCAGGGCCATGATACACTATTAAAAACTTAGAAATGCCACTTAACTTTTTTATTTGATACCAGTTAAAGAGAAATCTCCTCCTACACCCTTTCATGTCACCTGTGCAGCACAAAATACATCGCGTGGCAGATAGTAGGCCCTGAAAATGTTGGATGTGGTCTCTTTAACAACACTGCATCGTAGCTTGAGCCACTAAGATATCTTTCTGTAATAATGTCAACCTATTAGCAGAGAAACCCCCTGCTGACTGTTTGACCTCGATGAAAGTCACAGTTATGTCATTGATCTGGTGCTAATGTTCATTGAACCTGAAAGACTGAGAATGTAAAGAAAGATTAAAAAAAAAAAAGGCAAGATATAACCCCGAAGAATGAAAATGAAATTTGACTTGGAAATGAGTGATCCTTTTGCACATTTCATTTATTTATATCATGTCATTTGAGCTATGATGCAGTGTTGTGATATGCACAAATAGTCTTCGAGAAGGACACATTTTTTCCCCCTTTCTTTGGATGGGTTTGCTATTCTCCTTACCTCAATCATGTATCCAAGATGAAAGAAATTTTGGGGGTCATAGAGTCAAGGCAAATAAGGTGACCACCCACCAGCCATGGAGCCGCCTTTTCCACCACCGACTCACAAGCAGGTGAACAAACAAACCAACCTTAAAGGAAGCATCAAGCCCAGTTTCTTTACGGTTAGAGTCTCCCTGTGGTGCCTGCCCTGTGGTTCCTGTCTCGTCCTGAAGGTAAGATATTTTTTCAGGGAAGCTGTGCATCAAAATTATTGTTTAAAGGAATTCTTTTAACCCAAAGTTTGATTCCCCTCCCCACCCCCCGAGCCCCCCAGATCCTTTTACTTTCATACACAGAGCCTCAATATACTATTTAAAACTTAAAGAAAACTTTTGGAAGAGAATGAGGATTATAATTATTACCTAAAGTAACAAATCTTTCATGACAAGAGCCAAAATCTGTCAGATATTAAAGCTAAAGCTCCGTGTTTTGTTTCAGTACAAATCACTTTCCTGTTCCCTTTAACAAATGCCTCAATTTTCATCTCAAGGTTGCTCTTAGTATGGACGTGCAATTATCTGGTTTTGTTTACAGCAACAAAGGTCAAGTTCTTTAGCAGATATTAATAACCACTACGCTCAGAGCATTCTCTCAGCTCACCCCACATGCTGAGCTTTACCCTGGTTTCAACCTTGTGAAATTTTCATGGTGTCTATTATGTACCCTAACAATTTTTTACGCGTATTCATAGTGATAACCACTCTCAGCCAAATTTCCTCTTATTAAACCCAATCATTATACATTTAAAAGGCATCACCTTATTTTATTAGGGTTAACAGTCTGTCTGAGTAATATAAAAAAAAGGTATCTGATTTTTTGACCTCCTAAGGCTTGAGAGCCTTAAAGAACATGACAAAAAGCTAGCGATTCAGGAAGGTCGTAGTGGCAGTGTCATTTCTAAGGCCAGGTTCAAGCTAGCAAAGCGAAAAACTGACATAATTCCAAAAAGGAAGCCCACTACAACGTCAAAAATAATTTTACCTTAACTATTGGCTATTTTACATCTAAAGTGGGGCCATGTATTCAATTTTATATCTGCCCCTATATTTATAAACCTTTAATAATAGCTAATATCATGTCATATTCTAAGCACTATTCAAAGTAGTAATTATTTAATATTGATAACAATCCTAGGATGTAGCAACTACTATTGTCCCCATTCAGCAGATGGAGAAACTAGGGCACAGAGGGTTGAGTCACTGCCCCAGGCCATGCCGCCAATAAATGGTGGAAATGGAATCTGAACACAGGCAGTCTGGATCTAGATGCTAAGGGCTTAATCACTACATGCTTCTGCCTTTCCAACCTAGCCCATGATTGCCAGGGTCTAAGCCAGACAAGTCTAGCAAGGACAAAAATTTGGCTAACTTTTACTTCCTTTTGAGTCTAGCATCCATTTTAGGAGCATAGTTTGTGACTGGTCCAATATTAGCAGCAAGGACCTGCACTGCAGCAAGCCTGAGAGGTCTGCTCTGGCCCACTATTGAAGGGAAAAGTTAATTCTCCAAGGAGAGGGAAACAAAGGCCATTAGGTATCTATAGGCTCACAACAACTCCATGAGGTAGAATTTATTATAGTTATCCCTCTTACAAATGAACAGCTCATAAAAGTTAGTTAAATTAGTTAA
Organism: Hipposideros armiger; assembly: GCF_001890085.2. Lineage (NCBI taxonomy): Eukaryota > Metazoa > Chordata > Mammalia > Chiroptera > Hipposideridae > Hipposideros > Hipposideros armiger. Next base: position 3,653,251 of record NW_017731401.1, on the reverse strand, counting down.
CAGCCACATAGGTAAGATGACAAAGAAGAAGGGATAAAACTCACCTCATGTTATCACTCTGTCCCTAAAGCAGAAGTGCTTAAAATGTTTTAATAAGTATTACATGAAACAACAGCAAAAAATGGAAGGAAGGAAGGAAGGAAGGAAGGAAGGAAGGAAGGAAGGAAGGAAGGAAGGAAGAAAAAAGAGGGCAGAAAGAAGAGAGGGAAGTTTCTATGTTTAAAAAGTTTGGGAAACCCTTGTATAATCAAAATTATGTAGGCTTCTAACTGTAGGGCTTCTCAGAAACTTTAATATATTAAAATGCACTGAAAAGATATAGTATGGAAAACTTATTTCACACAAATTCTTTTTTTTTTTTTTTAGCAAGACATGTTGTGGGAACAGTGTTTTATGAAGTACGTTTTTTCAGGAAGCTACTCTAGAGAAATGCTTTTGTTTCATTATCATCTTTAGAACAAAGGCCAGGGCATACGGAATGAGAAATTCAACCTACATGACCTTAGATTTTAATTATCAAGACTGTGTTAGAATCATGAAAAGTGTTTGAGGCAAGGGTAGCCTGAGGCAAAAGATTACTTTAAGACAGACAAATGTAAAAATACTAAAGCCTGTATTTAATTTGTACCTAACATTGTGCATTTAAAATTTCTTCCTTACTGTTGTTAACTATTTGTGTGTGTGTGTGTGTGTGTGTGTGTGTGTGTGTGATTCTATGTCAAAAAGCCCAACAAGATCTTAAACTACTCCACGGCATGGATTATGTCCTATGTCTTTTCTCTGCCATTATGCTTACTATATTGCTTTTCTGCTCAGAGTGTGTATGCATACATTTAATTGATTAATATGAGCCAGACATTTCTTAATTTTTTAAAATAAGTGATCCAGTAGAATCATAAAGCTGGAATGGTGGACAACCTGTTGGGGCTTTATAATGATCAGAGTAAATAGTGCATGAAAACACTTATTATTCCTGTAAAAATGCTAATGTGAATTCACACTACTTCAAACTTGTGGAAATTTCTAACACCAACAGTAAATCAGAAGCTAAATTTAAAAATTGCCCCATTCTTTGACAACGTTCTGGTCTTCAAGCCCTGTTGGGACTCTCAACAACAATATGCAGCAAGTCTGAGATTTGAAAGTGGCTTCTCCACAGCAGCTTGAAAATCTGAGTCAATCCATTCCTATATTTAGCCCATTGCTAGCCCTTTTTGGTCTGCCTCTTCCCTTCATTCACTCTTTCATTCTTATGTGCGTATCTGGTTTTTCCACCTGGATTCCAAGCCCCTTTAAGCCCAAAGACCATGAACTATCATCTTTGTGTCCCTCTGTTCTAGTTATTTACTGCTATGTAACCATTTCATCCCCACACTTAGTGACTTAAAGACAACAATCATGTCATTAAGCTTCATGGTCTCTGTGAGTCAGGAATTTGGGGAGGGAACTCGGTGGGGCAGTTTTGGCTTAGGGCCTAGCATGCAGCAGCAGTCAGATGGTGGTGGGAACTGGGACAGTTGGGGGTGGGGGCTGAAGCCCCTGGGGGATGGCCAGGCATTTATCAAACTTTGTGTAGTCTCAGGGCTTCGCCTTGTGGCCTCTCTAGATGGGCTAGTATGGGCCTCCTCCCCAGTAAGGCAGCCTCAATTCACTGAAATAACTTATGTGGCCACTGAAAGTTTCAAGGAGAGAATTCCAATGAACAAGATGGAAGCTGTCTGACTTGTTATGACCTTGTCTTAGAAGTTTGACTGTGTCACTTCCACCATTCTGTTGGTCACAAGAGTCACAAAAGCCCACCCAGTTTTGAGGAGGTAGGAATACAGACCACACTTCCCAACAGAAGTGTTAAGGTTGCATTTTAAGAAGGGCATGTGAGATGGGAGTTAATATTGTGGTCACTTTGGAAAAAACCTCTCACACCATCAGAATTTTTGACATGGTGCTTTGCAAAAGATGAGTGCTCAGTACATGTTTGTAAAATTAATAAAATAAAAGCAATTTGCCTAGAAATGTGATTTAAGTGAAAGATCAACCCAACAAATTTAGTTAAAAAGGCTTTTTTACATACCCTGCCCGCTCTATGAAACAGATACCGCAATTTCCGAAGTATTAAGAGAAAGATGTCACTAACTCTGATCTGCCTTGTTAACAACTGTCTCTCTAGGCTGGGTAACATTATTTGTGTTATTTGTGGAGGAGCCTGTGTCCTTTTCTGCTTGATCTGTTTGCAGTGGATGCTGAGAATGAGCTGACCTCTATCCTTCAGCCTGCTCCATGTCCCCAAACATTTTCCAGAGTCCTACAGACCATGCTAATAAAGAGCTCACATGTATACTCATATGTTCATTGAAACTTTTGTCAGCTCTGGAAATAAGGAGAGTCAAATACTTCTGCAGAGATGGAGAGGTGATTTATTGCCCTAGTGCATCCCCACTTTGGGATAGAGATAGACAACAGTGGTGTTTGTCCAACTAATGGGAAGATAGTGCTCAAAGAGATATCATTAAATAGACAAAACCCCTCTATTCAAAACAGAACAGAGGCACAGGATTTTCTGCAATAAGAGGAGTCTTGGAGATTCTAAGCAAACAATCTCAATTAAGGAAGAGGAAATGAAGTTATTTTATGTGGCTAAATTTGCAAAGCAAGTCAGTGCTATTCTGACTAACATTGTCTATAAATTCTCCTAACAGTGAGCAAAACAACTTCCGGCTAAAGGAAATCTGAAAAACAAATCAAGGAAGAAAATCTGAATTTTGAAAACCATGTCATTTTAGATTCCAAGGGTATTCTAAGCCAGCATTTCAAAAATGGTGTGTGGAGGTAAGCATTTCACAAGAAAGGGGGTCTATGAACTATGCCGAGCTGAAAAAAAATTATATTAAAAGGTTTCTTACTATGAGGCTTCTCAGTGCCTCTAATATGCTAACATTTACTGTGAATATTTAAAGAAGATGGTCAAGGAGGTGTTTCTGAAATGCACCCTTTTGTTTGAAAGAATTTCTCAGATCTGGTATATAACAGAAAAAGCTTTGAGAAACTGAAATCTCTTACCCAGAAGGCTACACAATATCAAGATTTCAGTTTCCGGGGGGGGGGAGAGGAGGGGGGCAGGTACCGCAGCCAAAATATAGGCCAAGAGCTGTATGAGAGATTCCCATGGGTCAGAAGGATACTCAAGTATCAAACAAAGATACTCAAGTTGACCAAGGATACTTGGTCAACATCCCTTTCAAATGCTATTTTGCCCATTTTTTCCCCTTATGAATATAATGAATGGGATAATCAACTTAATCTGTAAAAGGACACTATGTATCCTGAATTAGATGACTTATTTTGTAAACTACATGTATTCTAGAGCCTAGTGTTGTAGTCATTGGAGAATTATTTGTACACCACTTAAAGATATTCTGACCATGGAGTTAAAATTCCTCCTGTGTTTTCTGAGTTGTAGGACATATTACTTCTATTCAAGTAATATGTCCAGACTGTTAGCATTAGGATATTTAACATTCAGCAACGACCATAAAGATCAATTTACCACTTTGCTGTAACACAAATTTGAACTTGGTGTGCTGTGAGTCTGCAGGTATGAACAGATCACTTTACTAGAGAATGAGTCTTGTCAATCACCAGGGACCTGCAACTCAACACACACTCTCTTTTATTATTAATTTTACATATGGTTGATTATGTTTCTTTATAGGGGTAGATAAACCAGCTATGATTGCATTCAGCTATGAATAGAGAAAACCTTTATAATCATGGATTAGTTAAGTAAAATGATGATTTTTGCTCACAAAACAAAAAGTCTGGAGGTAGCAGCTTAGTACCAGTGTAGTGGTGTAAGGATTCCATCAGGGAGTATGGTTTGTCCGTCTCTATGACCCTTGACAAGTAGATTTGTCCTATGGTAACAAGATGGCTACTGCATCTGCAGACGTTATAACTGCATTCCAGGCAAGCAAAAGGGGAAAGGGCAAAGGATGAGGTCAAAGGCATGCGCATTTAAGCTTATTCCTTTTTTATCAGGAAATTCATATTTTTCTTAAAAACCCTATCATAGATTTCATCTTTCATCTCCTTGGTCATATAGCTTTGTCATACAGCTACCACTGTCCAGAAGGTAACCTGACGAAAGTAAATAAATAAAATCAAGGTGTGTTTTTAAACCTGGAGACATAGCTGCCACCAAAAAATATGTGGTAGGAAGTCCCATTCTCGTGTGATGGAAGGTTGTGATTGTTCAGATCTTTCTTCAATAGTCACACTAACTCTCAGGTATTCATTATACTCCACCAGCATCCTCTCACCTGGCCCTAGTGAGTTATTCTCACTGGCTTATGAGGTGTTTTTGTCGTGTCATTGATCAGGTCCCTTCTAACAATGTGAGTTCCTGTGAAGTTGAGGGCCAAAACGTAACAGAGATGCAATTTTCATTTTGTTTGCCTGGTAATTCTAAAAGTAGATTCTGAGAGCATTCTTCTGTGTGCATCTGTCAGCCCAAATAATTAACTTGTGATCATTTATAAGGTGTCTAGCTAGTTGGTGCTGTGCTAAGAACATACTGGGCTGAAAACAAAAAGAAAACAAAAAGAGAAAAGACAGCACTTCTTTCCCATCAGCCTTCTGTCCTCATTTGCCGACTCATGGGTATCTTCTAAGCCCTCCATTTCTGGTTCTGCAGCTGCTTCTGCAGGGATGACAACCTTAGGGAGCATGTCAGAAGCATAAGGTGGAGAAGGATAAAGGAGGTAGCAGTGGGAAGAAATTAGTGCTTCCTTCTTCAATTGCTGCTGATAACCTCTAAAGATATTGGTTATTTCTCTGTTTTGAAGTCCTAGCAAGGCAGCATCAATGTTTAATGAGAACTGGTGCTTTCTCTTTGATGTCCATCCATTGCTAAGTGTCTTTCCTATTTTTACTGCTGTGCTTCTTTTTCCATTTCCTTCACAAGAGGAGGTAATTGCATGGGAAATCATGAAAGTGAGAAATGTGAATCTAGATATAGCTCACCATTACCTTACTGTGGGTATGAAGTAGGAAAAATTATGCATAAATGCGGTAGGTTTCTGTATTGGTTATCGATTGCTGATTAACAAAATTATCCCCCAAACCTAGTGGCTTAAAACAATAAAATTTACTATGTCATAGTTTCAGGGCTCAAGAAATAGGGTGAGGCCTAGCTGGGTACCTCTGGCTCAAGATCTTTAGGTCTGAGATTACAGTCAGGTTACCGGCCGGAGTTGTGGTCTCATTTGAAGGCTTGACTCGGGGGTGATCTGCTTCCACACTCACTCATGTGGTTGATGGCAGGATTCAGTTCCTGAAGCCTGTTAGACTGACAGTCCCTGTTCTTCATTGGCTTTGCTCCCCCAGTCCCTGGCCTGGTGGCCCTCTCCATAGGGAAGCTTATAACATGGCAGCTTGCTTCCCTCAAGAGCAAAGGCTTTGAGAGAGACAGAGTGAGAAAGAATGGGCAAGATAGAAGTCACAGTCTTTCTGTAATGTAATCTTGGAAGTGGCATCCCATTGTATTTGCTGTGTTCTATTGTTAGAAGCCAGTCAAGAGGACTAGCTTACACTCAAGGTCAGGGAATTTCACAAGAACATGCATAACAGAAAGCAGGGATCATGGTGGCAGGCGTGGGGTGGGAACATTTTAGAAGTTGCTTCTTTCTGTCTCAGTCCCCTTTGTGGAAGAATCCTGCCAGCTCTGGAAGCCTATAATTTCATGGTTCTAAGAATATGCTTAGAGTCAGCTCCTGGACTGTGAGTGTCGTGAGGTCAGAGACTGTTACTTTTATCTCTACACCCTCAGCATGGGCCAGGCCCATAGTGGGTGTTCATGTATTTCATTCACTCAACAAATACTTATTGATCACCTACTATGTGCCATGCCTTGTACTAGATGCTATGGATGTAGCAGTGATCAAGATAAATGAAGGTTTTCACTATCATGGAACTAACATTCTAATGGGGGAAGACAGGTAATAAACAAGCAAACCAATAAATAAACGGATACCATCACACAGGTAAAGTAATGTGTCAAACTAGGGAAAAGTATTTACAACCTATATTATAAACATAATTTTAATGACCTTACTCTATGAAGAGCTGTATACAAATCAGTAAGAAAAAGCTAAGCATCCCAGAAAAACTGTTTTTAATAAAAATTTGAGAGAAAAACAGGTTCCGTGTCACTGGTTGCCTAAGATGTGGAGATTAAAACACAACTTATTAATTACTTTCTTGAAACTGCTCTGTTGTGATTGTGTTTAATAATAATAGCCAGTGTTGTCAATGGCTTGGGAAATTGGGCCTTCTCACAAACCCTTGGAGGAAGTGAACGTTGGTGTGTTTTTTTTTTCTGGAAGGCCTTTGGCAACATGCATCCAAATCCTAAAATGAATGCATAGCTTTTTTGAGTCAGTATAATTCAAAGTAGGGCTAAGAGTGTAGGCTGTGGAACCAGCCTGGCGGGGCCAATCAACAGAGGCGCGGGCTGGTCAGCTGCAGTTTCCTAGTGGGGATGATGTATGAGCCCAGTAGTAGTTAACATGGCCATGTGCAGTCTGAGATGGGAAGTGCTGCAGGCAAAGATGAGAAAGCTGTCTCTTCTGGGACAAGGAAGCAGTGTGCACATTAGGGAATGTGAGGAAGCAAGGGAGCCAGAGAGAGAGAGGAATCTGGACAATTCCCAGACTTCCCTCCTGGGCAGCTGGCAGATGACAAAGTCATCACCAGGACAGAATTCTCACTTTGTGCAGGATAATTAGGGGTTTCCAAGCTCTTTTGATTATGACTCACTTAGGTAAGGTAAAATACCCGGAGGTTAGCTTTGCTTGTCATAGTTTAGAGTTTTCTATATTTCACTAATTGTTGTCTGCTGATTATATGTATTACAGAGAAAACATATTTTTAAACAACTCTCAATATGACTGTGAATGTGTCTTTTTTCTGATACTTGTGTTCATTTTAGGCACATTACTAAATGCATACAAATAGGAATTCTCATCTTTCTGGTGAATTGGACTTTTAATCATTTTATAGTGACTATCTTTTTGTCAGTAATCTGTCCTTTATTACTATGGCTAAACCAGCTTTCTTTACTTGTATGGTAGATCTTTTTCTTTCTGTTACTTTCAGCTTTCCACCCCCCTCATGTTTTAGATATGCTTCCTATATTCCAGTGTTATGTTATTTACAATTCATTCTGAAAATATTTTTCTTTTGGCTGGAGTATTTAGTCTATTTACGTTTAATGCAATTGTTGGATTGGAAGTCATACAATTTTAAATTTTGTCAACTGTTCTATGTTCTTTTTCCTCTTCTTCCTTGCCATTTTTTGGAATAATTAGTTTTGGGGGTTCTATTTTTTTCCCATTTATGAGTCTGAGAGTTACACGCTCCTTTACCATTTTTAGTAATTATAGAAATTGCAGCATGCATCCTTGACCTGCCAAAGTCTAATGTCAACGTTTCATATTCACTTACCCTTCTCTCAACAGTGCCAGGTTAGAATTCTTTAACTTAATTCACTTTCTTTCCATTTCTGGGCAAATGTCCTATTCTCTCTATATATATTGTTTTATAATCTCCACAAGACACTTCTTTTGCTTTACATGGTCACCTCTCATTTAGATTTACACACATATTTACCACTTTCCTTGCCCGTTATTCCTTCCTGCATCTCTGATGTTCCATTTGGGATCGCTTTCCTTCTGCCTCCCAAAATACTTTTAACATGCCCTTTAGTTTAGATTGATTTGTGGCACATTCTCTGAGTTTCTATTTGTCTGAAAATATCTCTCTTTCATCTTTCTGTAGGATATTTCAAGGGGTAAATGTTCTAAGTTGGTCATTATTTTCTTTCAACATACTAAAGTTATTTTACTTTCTTCCAGCTTCCATGCTTGCTTTTGGTACATTGGCTGTTAGTCTAATTGTTGCTCCTCTTAAGGGAATCTGTCTGTCTTTCTCTGGTTGCTTTTTAGCTTTGGTTTTCTGCAATTTCATTATCTAGATTTGCATTTCTTTTTATTTATTATAATTGGGATTCATTAGACTTCTTAGTGAATTGATATCTTCCATCAGTTCTGGACATAGTCACTATCTCTAAATTGCCTTGGCCAGGATTCTATCTTCTTTCTTCAAGTTAAAAATATGTTAAACCTTCTTATATGCCCTATGTCTCTTCCTTTCTATTCTACATTTTCCTTTTTTTTTTTTTTTGTCACTTCATGCTTCTTCCTGGATAATTTCTTCTAACCTATCTTAATCTCTTTGGCTGTTTTAATTTGCTTCTATACTTGTCCACTAAGTTTTAAATTTTGATTATTGTTTTTTTTTAATTCTAGAATTTCTATTTTTATTTTATTTAAATTTATAGTTTCTGTCCATATTTTATGCTCATTCTTTATCTCCTTGAATAGGCCAAATACTGTTTTATAATCTATGTCTGATAATTCCAATATCTGGGTTCCTTGAGAGTTTTTGTTATTTCTGATTGGCTGTGTCTCATACTATCTTTTCTACCAAGTTCCTTACTATGTATTTGAAAAATCATTTGTAAAAACAATTTGAGACATAAAGTCAAGTTATCTTCTTCTAGAGAAGGTTTTTATTTGCTTCGGCCAGGCATCTGGGAATGCTGGCAGTCTGATACAACTTTCAGCCAATTTCAAAGCTTGAGGTTTCCTTGGATGCTCAGTGATGCAAAACTGGGATGCAGTCACTGTGAGGACTTACTTTCAAATAACTTTGACTCCTGGGGCACTGCTTTTAGGTCTCAGTCCAAAGCCAAAGAGTGGATTACATGGCTCCCAACTTTGGTGGGCCTTACAGTTCATTTGTTTTCGCCTTAGCACTGGTAGGCCACCAGTACAGTTCAGTTTCTCAGCTGGTATAGTGGATCAGCAAATGTCATCAGAACAAAAATAACCCTGACTGCTGTGCTCTTCTCTCTCTAGGTCCCCCCTTCTTCTGGATATCAGCTTGGTAATTCCTCATTATCTTATTTGTCTTTTGATGCTTAAAAAATTATATATATATATATATATATATATATATATGTGTGTGTGTGTATATATATTTACATATAATTTATATATAAACTATATATAAAGTATATATAAAAATTATATATATTATATATATATATAATATATATAATATATATATATATATATATATATATAGCACTCAACCAGTTATCATGGGAAGAAGGTTATTTTGATTTTCCTAATTTGGCATTACCAAAACTTTAAATATAGAAATTTCTGTTTGGGATATTCTTCCTTCCTCTAGAAAATGCTCATCCTTGTGACTGAAAAGGTGTCAAAGAGTATATTCTCCCACGCTTCATCTTCTCTTATAGTAAAGATGCCACTTTGTACTTACTTTATATGTAGTTTGTTATCCCTTTTGGGAAGAGAATATAACATATCATTATAATTGCTCTTTCTGTACCCACAATTCACCGTGTATTTAGTCAATATTTATTAAACATTTACTACATAACCAGATAATTTCCTAGACATTCAGGATACATTCAGGGTGAACAAGACAAACACACTTCCTATCCTTCTGGTGTTTATTAACTAAGATAAAATAATAGTCCTTCCAGAATATGTTTTTAGGTGAATTCTCTAAAAGTATGTAGCTTAAAAATTGACATACAAATAGTCTCCCTAATTAGTTAGAGTTCCTAAAGATAAGCAATGGAAACTAATTTTTCTGATTGAAAGAGAAAAGGAATTTATTGAAATGATATTAGGTAGCTCACAGAAGGACTGGGAAGGCTGGAGAATCAGATTTAGAATGGTAGGAACAAGGGAGGCCAGGTTCAGCCCTCCCACCAGAGACATCGAAGCCTCCAGAGCACTGCAATCCCGTTACCGTTATAGATTGCATGGGCCGTTACAGCTACCACCCTCTTCCATCAGGACACATTCTCCCACCAAGCCCCTCTGGGATACTAACTGCTGACTCAGAGCCTGTGTGTAAGTGTTTGCTTGGCTGAGCCTGGGTCATGTGGCCACCCTCACCTCAAGGGAGGCTGGGAAAGGAAGGATCATAGTAAGGTAGCGAAATTAATGGACAGCCAAAAATAATGGCTAATGCCTGCTTCACTGCTGTTTATTGAAAGTGGACTCTCCACCAAATACTCTGCTTAGAACTTTAGAGACATCATTTCACATAATTTCCATAACAAATTTACTCCATTTTTACAGGTGAGGAAACAGATAGAGAGGTTAAGTAACTCCTATGGTCCCATAGGCAATACATTCTACAGCTGAGTTTTTAAACCAGATCAGCCTGACCACAAAGCCCATGCCTAACCACTCCACTCCACTGCCTTCTCCCCTGCTGCCTACCCTCCTTTGCTAGATTTAGGCTTAGGGTCTTTTGTTGCCTGCTCGTAAGATACTAGGGTCATCAATAAAATAAAACTCTCATTGTATAGGATATTTAAAATAATCATTAAGATTCAGGAAGTCTCCTTCCAAACTATTAATCAACAGAATCCACTAATGTGCTGATTGTTGAATAATGCAGACCAATTGCTATCACTGGTGACATAAATACAGTGTATATGATTCATTAGCAATCTTTCAAGATGCCATCTTCTTGGCTTGTTTAATGTCAGTCAGAAATAAATTTCCAGCAATGGCATTTCAATCCATGATATCATTCCTTCACTCTCAGCCAGGAGGATGTAATAGGAAAAGAAAGTGTAGCCTAGGATAAAATACATGTATACAAAGGCACAGATGTGATCCATAAAGTTATATATATTCCAGTTCTTTTTCCAGCTAACCATTTTTCAAGACAGCCATTTAAACACTTACTGAGCACAAGAATCACGGAAGGACTGTCTACCATCTAGGCTGCAACTACGAATAAACCACACGAAATCTTGAGAATTCTGGAAGTGAAATCGTCTTTATCAGACTGGGAACTTTCACAACCAAAATGGAAAAATAAAGGCAGTTTTGAAAGTTATAACAAAAGAATCTGATGGTGCATAAACGAAGGCAGCGGGTCTCTGAGGGAACAGGGTAAGCTAAAGCAGCCAACAGCTGAAGGTATTACCTGGGTGTCCTAACATGGAAGGTATTTACAGTGGCTTTTTGGTCATGTGGCTCTGTGAGACCAACAGCCGCATGTTAGGTAACTGAGATGGATCCAGGGAAAAGATGAGAAGGAAAATTAAGTGAAATGAAGGCTGTGAGATGTCACAGAAAATGGGTAGATCCGTGAAAAGAGAAGCAACCAAATAAGGCTCTCATTAAAACATTAAAGCATCCTTAATATGTCACATGGTTTTATGTTATAGCTATTTTAATGTATGTTATTAGATAATTTTTAACATGATAAGTCAAATAGAAATAAGTTTACGTTGCCAAAAGAACTTTGGTTTAGATATTTCTACCCTTTTCAGAGTGTAGTTTCTCTCTAATTGATGCCCTAAGGATATTTGTGCATCTTTCCCTAAGGTGATTTGATTTTTTTGTCTGGGCTTCTAGATCACTTCAAATTTTGTTCCAGAGGGTAAGCTGCCAAGTAGAGTCACCGCCACGTAACCTTGGAAGAAAAGGATGTCTTTGAGAACAGAATTCACTGTGTAACTGCTATTTTTGTCCAAAGAAACCCTCTTAATGTATATTGTGTAAGAACTTTTCTGGGCTCTGCTTCAAACTAAATTGGCTTAGATTTTCATAAGGTGCATTGACAAGTGTTTAAGGCTGGACAATAAATCAGAAGCTTGCATTACTAGAGGAGCTATTCAGCACGGTGGAGACAGTCTCTCTGACCCTTCCCCAGAGCAAACATTTTTCCAAACACATGATGCTCACTGTTAAACGAGGTCACCTATTGAAACCGGAAGTCAATAACACAAAAACGGGCCCATCCCATTTGGCATGAACTTACGCACATCCCAACCTGTACAACATTATCAAGCATAACCGTGTTACAACCAGGTGGAACATTTGTTCCTGTCTGGATTCGTCTACCTTTGCTCTTTGCTTTCATAGCACAGAAAACCTTTAGGTTTATTCTAATGACATTGTACCTTATGTAATCCAAACGTCCTCAGGCTCCCCCCAAAAGTGGATATAAATGAAGTCATTTCATATTCACAAAATAAATTTCCTGCTCTTGCCCACAGTTGCTGGAACATGCAAATCAATTCCCTCTCCCTCAAACCCATCACCATGGATTCTTTGAGTTCTCACATATCTCATATGTTATGAACAAGTTGGTACCTCAGGTTCCTATGTGACATGGCTTTTCTTCTTTTTCTTTTTCAGATTCCTCTTGTCCCTCTTCTCATAAAGCTACTTAAGAACTTCCTTTTTTCCCCCCTCATAACGTTAAAGGTGCCTACCATGACCAGGAAGTCCAGAACAGTTCCCAAAGCCAACAATTCAAATATTCCAGAGTTTTGTTTTTGCATCAGCTGTTTACTGAGTGCCCATTGTTTTCCAGACACTGTGTGGACACTATGGCACCCTTCCCATCCCTGTGCCATACATTGTCGTGTGGGCCCCCACTACTTGGGTTAAGTATTTTGGAAAGGTCTTTATGAAACCATTTTCTTTAAATTTTTTTTATTAGTTTCAGTTGTATAAAATAATGTAATAGTTAGACATTTATACCTCTTACAAAGTGATAACCACCATCCCCCAAACTACCTACCCCTCTGACATCATATATAATTGTTACAATTCCATTGACTCTATTCTCTATGCTGTACTCCACATCCTGTGACTATATATATATATGTTAAATTATAGTTGATTTTCAATATTATTCAGCTTCAGCTTCAGGTATACAGTGCAGTGGTCAGGCATCTACACCGTCCATGAAGTGGTCTCCCTAATAAGATATTTTCTTTAGTTTTAACTTATCACTCACTGAGCAGAGATTCAAAACCAGTCCAGTAGCCAAAGCAGGGGAGAAAAGCATTCCACCCCATCCACAGACCTTATCCCTTTCTTCTCAATCAGACTAACAAGGAAAAACAAAACAGAAAACATGTATTTTTGTTACTTCTTTCCTAGAATGTGCAAATCAGTGCACAAGTATTCATGAAAGCCGATTGTCACAGAGATTGTAAACCTACCAGTTTCATGAATAGCTGAGCTCTTGATTTAGCTATAACATGCTGCTATATTCTATTAGCATACTTAAATATATTTCTTAGCTTTCCTACTAGATTACCAATAACTTAAGAATTTGTAAACTTCATACTCTCTCTTTCCCCACACACGACCTAAAATAGGGCCTTACATAATATTATTTAATTGAATTGATAATGACCTTTCATGTATAATCCTAGTAAATCCCAAGGGATGTGACAATCTCTTCCTAGAGTCACAGTCAAAGAAAACACAAGTCAGCCTTCATAACTTTAGAAAAAATTTGTCTCTTCATTCTTCTAAATATTCTAAAGTATTGGAGTTTTGCATCATGCATTTGCTGTCCACAAATTGGCCACAAATCCTATCTTAGTTATCATTCCTCTCATCAAAGTTCCACACCCATAACAATTACAAAAATCAAACAAGAAAACAAAACAAAACAACAACAAAAAACCTCTCCTCCACTCTTTACTTATTTCTTCTCCCATCCAGCCTTTGGATACCACACTTCCAACTTATGACACCCCGTTTTCTGCTTCTGTTCCTCCAATATCTCACTGTGAAAAGCCAGCTGTGAAGTATAGTTTTATTTCTCATTTGGATCACTTTTTTTCAGTAGTATTTTATATTAATTTCAGGTGTACAGCATAGTGGTTAGACATTTATATAATTTAAGAACTAATCCCCCTGACTAGTCTAGCACCCACCTGGCACTATACATAGTTATTACCATATCATTAACTATATTCCCTACACTTTACTTCATATCTCCATGACTACTTTGTAACTACCAATTTGTACTTCTTAATCCCTTCTCCTTTTTCACCCATCGTTCCAACACCTCTTCCATCTAGCAACCATCAAAATGTTCTCTGTATCTATGAGTTTGTTTCTGTTTGTTTGTTTGTTTGTTTGTTTTGTTTTGTTCTTTAGAGTTCACATATAAACGAAGTCACATTGCATCTCTCTCTGTCTGACACTCGAGTCAGCACAATATCTTCCAGGTCCATCCATGTGGCTGTAAGTGGCAAGAACCATTCCTTTCTTTGGCTGAGCAATATTCCATTTAATACGTATACCCTATTCTCTTTATCCATTTTTCCATCGACAGAAACCCAGGCTACCTCCACATCTTGGCCATTTGTAAACAATGCTGCAATGAACATATGGATGCACACATTCCCTCAAAGTAGTGTTTTGAGTTTCTTCTGATAAATGCCCAGAAGTGGAATTACTAGGTCCTACTTTTTCTCTTGTTATAGCTTTTTGCTTTAACATCTATTTTGTCTGGTATAAGTATTGCTAGCCAGGTTTTTTTGTTTCCATTTTCATGAAATAACGTTTTCCATTTCTTTACTTTCCATCTGTGTATGTCTCTCAATCTAGTGAGTCTCTTGTAGGCAGCATATGTAAAAACCTTGTTTTCTTTATCTATTCAGCCCTCCTATGTCTTTTTTTTTAAGATTTTATCGGGGAATTGGGGAAGGGGAACAGCGTTGGGGAATTGGGGAAGAGGAACAGACAAGTTGCTGTCCTTTTGTTCTTCAGTCTAGTTGTAGAGGACACTGCTTCACTGGCCCATGTTGGTATTGTGATCATTGCGCTCTTTCTGCCTGAAGCAGTCGTTCGCAGACCATTGGACGGCCGCTCACGGCGACTCATGGCAACTCACACTGACTGCCGGCCACTCATGGTAGTGAGTGGCAGTCCACTGCAGCCCCACTGCAGCCTACGCTGCTGCCGGAGACTCACGGCAGCCCAGCTCCAGGTCAAGTTGTTGTTCACCATCTTAGCTGTAGAGGGCGCAGAATCACTGGCCCATGTGGGATCCAAGCCGGCAGCCCTGCTGCTCAGAGCTTGCGCTCCCAAGCCAACTCTTAACCAACGAGCCACTCAGCTGGCCCCCTCCTATGTCTTTTGATTGAAGCATTTCGTCCATTTACATTGAAAGTAATTGTTGATAGTTATGTAGCTATTGCCATTTTATTATTCATAATATATATAGATTTCCACCTTAAAGACGTTCCTCTAACATTCCTTGGAATACTAGTTTGGAAATGATGAACTCCGTTAGCTTTTTCTTGTCTGGGAAGCACTTTGCCTGTCCTTCGATTTTAAATGATAGCCTTACTAGGTAGAGTATGCTTTGTTGTAAGTCCTTCCTTTTCATCATGTTGAATATTTTGTGCCAATCCCTTCTGGCCTGCAAAGTTTCTGTTGAGAAATCAGCTGACAATCTTATGGGAGCTTCCTTATAAGTTACTAGTTGCCTTTCTCTTCCTTTTTTTTTTAGGATTCTCTCTTTGTCTTTAACCTTTGCCATTTTAATTATGATGTGTCTTGGTATGGGCCTGTTTGGGTTCATTTTGTTTGGGACTCTCTGCACTTCCTGGACTTGTATGTCTATTTCCTTTGCCAGGTTAGAAAAGTTTCCAGTCATTATTTCTTCAAATAGGTTTTCAATACCTTGCTTTCTGTCTTCTCCTGGTATCCATGTGATGTGAATGATTTTATCCTTGATGTTGTCCCAGAGGTTTCTTAAACTATCCTTATTTTTTTTTATTCTTTTTTTTTTTTTTGCTGTTCTGATTGGGTATTTCCTGCTATCTTGTCTTCCAAATTACTCATTTAATTTTCTGCTTCATCTAGTCTGCTAGTGATTCCCTCTAGTGCATTCTTTACTTCAGTTATTGTATTCTTCACTCCTGACTGGTTCTTCTTTATGGTTTCTACGTCTTTTTTTTATGCTTGCTATCTCTTTGTTGAAGTTCTCATTAAGGTCATTGAGCATCCTTATAACCATTGTTTTGAACTCTGTCTCTGGTAGGTTGCTTGTCTCCATTTTACTTAGTTCTTTTTGTGAAGTTTTCTCCTATTCTTTCATTTGGGACATACTGCTCTGTTTCCTCATTTTGGCTGCCTCTTTGTGTTTGTTTCTATGTATTAGGTAGGGTTGCTATATCTCCCAGTCTTGGCTGGGTTGCCTTATATAGTAGGTGCCCTGTGGGACCCTGGTGCAGTCTCCCTGGTCACCTACTTCGGGTTCTTCAGGAGTGTCCCTTGTGTGGGTCATATGTGCTTTCCTGTTATAGTTGAGCTTTGATTGCTATTGGCACATCATTGGGTGGGATTGGCCCTCAGGCTGATTGGCTGTGGGGTTTGGCCATGTTCACAGCTTAGAGGCTGCTATGCGAGAGACTTACCACATGGACCTGGATTCACCTCAGAGGGCTCTGGTACCTATTGAGACTGCCCTTTGTTTGTGCTGCTTGTGGGGCTAATTGGGCAGTGCTCTGCTGTGGTCTGAAGCCAACCTCTAAGTATGTTAGTTCTGGGGCCTCTTAGGAGTGGCTGCAGTGCAGGCCCAGGTCATCCACTGCCTATGACTGGTCAGGAACTACCTGGTAAGAACTACAAAATGATCTGTGGTTATTTGCTGCCTGTGCTAAAGTTGGAGCCACATGGGAGAGGCCACACTGCAAACCCAGGACAGCTGCCACCTGTACTGGGCCTGGGGTAGCTCCACAAAAAGCCAAGACACTCCAAGACCTGCTGTCACCTGCCTACTCCCTTAAGGTCAGCCATTGCTAAAGTCTCATGTGGTACACAAGTTGGGTGAGACAGGGTCTCAGGGAGCCATTAGAGTGGGAAGAGTTGTTGTCACCAGGTTAATGTAGACTCTGGTTTGGTGCCAGTGGTGAGCCTGGAGCTACTCAAGAAAAGTATCACAGCTCACCAAGGCCTCAAGTTGCCCACTTGGAGCCCATAGACTCTAATAGTTTTCCAAGAAAGAGTGCAATGGGGGTGGGGCTGGCTGCTCATGGAGAAAGTGCCTCCGGTATTGGAGGATTTGAGTGGGGTGGGGTCACAATGAGTCAGCAGGGTGGAGCAGTGGAGCTCACTAGGCCAATCAGATTCAGATTTGGCCTGTGGGGGAGGGCTCAACACAGGAAAGATGGCGCCTGCCTGCCAGCTGCACTGGAAAAGGACGCCAACAGCCCTTGCCTGAGAGCCACACACCTGTCTGCCTCCCATATACCTCCTACGCCCCCAAGTTACCATCACCCCACTGGAGCCTCAGGTGAGTGCCTGCGAGTGAATCTATGCACAGGCCCTTGAAAAGGACATCTGAGGTGTCGCAGCCTTCTGTCCCACTCAGGCGGTCAGCATCCCCACTGTTTTTCACAGCCAGATGTTGTCAGGGCTCCTCTCCTGGCCCCCATACTCTGGGCTGGGGAGCTTAGTGTGGAGCTTGGGTCACTTGCTCTCGCAGGGGGAGCCTCTGTGGCTTAAATATTCTTTCCTGCTTCTCAACCACCACACAGAGGTTTGGGGCCCTTTTTGCGTCTCTGCCCCTCCTACCAGTCTCGACGTGGCTTCTTCTTTAAATCGTAGTTATAAAACGTCTGTTCATATGCTTGTCCAGGTTGATTGTTCTATTATTTAGTTGTAATTTTAATGTGTTCATGGAAGGAAGCATCTCATCATTTGGGTCACTTTTTAAATTAGAATTATCAGCTGAGAGAAAAAAGGATAGTTCAGACGCTGACTTGGAATTAGGTCTAGATAATAATACAGTAATAATTTTTTCTTTTAGACAGTGTTTTTGCTTTTGTTTTTCTGTTTATTATTTTCCAAACTTACATCAAAGTTGAAAGTGAAGATTTTATTTTTAGATGTTGTTAGCACTGTTCTCCAAAGAAGAAAAGTTCTGACACAAAATGTGAGTGGCTACAAAAGATATTTTTCTGCAGTATCTTCACAAGGTATTTTTGCCCTTTTAAGCTCTTGTGAACTCAATCAGCATAGAATTGTCAGAGGGAACCTGAGAGTAAATTTTAACCACTACACTCAACCAGTATTTAGGAAAATAAAATGAAGTGAGGAGCATTCCATCTGGACAATTTTCTGTGCAGTCCTCTACACTACCCATCCGCTTGCTTTGATCATGTATTACTATGTAAAAAAACCACTGCAAAATTTATTGGCTTAAAATAACAGCCACTTTATTATCTCTCGTGATTTTGAGGGTTGACTGGGTTCAGCTGGGCAGTTCTTTTGCTCCACGTGATTTTAGTTGAGGTTACAATTATCTGAGGACTCGACTGGTTTGCTATGTCTAAGTTGGCTCACTCGCACATCTGATGGCATAGCTTGAAGGCTGATGCCATCTATCATTTATCTATCTGAAATGGGTTGCTCAAACAGCTGGGAGTCTCCCCTGACTCTGTTTTTCTGTCTACTTAGTTTTATGTTCTCTCTACTCTCCACATGGCTTCTCCAGCAGAGCTTCCGTGAAAACTCAGGGCTCCCACAGTTTAAAAGGAGAACCAACCAGGTCTTCTTTGGACTTAGGTGTAGAAGTTCCACATTCTATTGGTTAAAACAGTAAACAAGGCCAGCACAGTCTTCATACGGAGGGGAGTGAATACTAGAAGATCTGGCTCACTGCACAGCATCTTTGGAGATGTACCCCACCACACACAACAGTTCACTTGAACAATTTAATGTCCTCTCTAATATTACAGCAAGTATTTTCTTAGATTTAGATAATTGGTTTAACTTGATCTTTTTTTTTTCAGTTGAAAACTTCCCTGAAGTGTCCAGTAGTATTGATTTAGCATCATTACATTTTTTTCTGAAATAATTAAATCAGTGTGTACTTTCCTATAAAAATGTGAATGTTCACTATTTTAGATGGTTTAGACATCACAGGCCTGACATTAAAGCTTAACTAACAATCAGTGGAGAGACAACCTTGATAAAATGGAACTATGCCCTTTTAAACCTAAGCTTAAATCAGTTTCCCAAAGAATGTTCCATACATATTGGTGATACAAGTTATTGATGCTATTATGTCAGCAAAGCATTTGGAGAATATGCTAGGTTAAGCAAAGTTAATGAGATTTTTTTTAAGATGAAATTTTTTCGACCTTTAATATGTAAAATTAGATTGAGTATGTTTTGTTTCCATAACTTATTTGAACGTGAAACTTTTGTCTCAAAACATTCCCAGGAGCTAAAGTTCCACCAAATACTCTGGGAAATGATTCTCTAAAACATTTGCTGTGAGGAATGTTATTACTACCCAGTGCTCTTAAGACTTGGCCTGGGTTGTAAATTTGTGTTCAGGCTGCCATATTTATGCTCCATGCTTTTCAAAAATATTTATCAGTATAAACTATATCCCTAAAACATGGGAGTTGCAATAATTATGTTAATAGCTGATAACATTTATTGAACATTTACTATGTGCCACATAATACACGAAGTACTTTATAACCATTTTATAATGTACTAAGTACTTCACACACATTATCCTATTTAATTTCCCTAATAATTTCACAAAGTAGATATTATTATGATCTCTATTGTACAGATGAGGAAACAGTCATAAGAAGACAGGCAATTAAGAGGTGGAACTATGACCTGAACCTCTGTTTATATGGCTCCATAGTCCATGAGCTTAATTAACTGCAGTTCTAGAATGCCTTCACTTCTGCATATCAAATCAAATTTTCAGTTTCTAACATGAATGTTTCAGTTTGGTTTCAGATTCTTAACTTCAGAGGAAGCTGGTATTTATCAAACATCTAAAACATGCCAGTCCTTGTGGTTTTAAATATATTTATTAGGTGGGTTAATCCTTACAATAACCATAGAAGAAAAGTATTGAACATTTTGTGAGAAAAAAAAAGCTCTTTTGCTTTGATATTGAATATTTTGCCAACATAGAATAAGCACCTCGTAAGCTATTTCAGATGATTTCTCAGGCACTTACTCAATTTTGAAGTAGAATCTATCGTCCTTCGTATTCCTCTAAAGAATGGCTTTACTGAGGTACCCAGAACCTCCAAACTGATTTTAGCTTAAATAAGCCCTTTATCCAACCTATTAAATATCTACTTGGAGTCGTAGTGAAAATTACATAGTATAATATGTTTGGGATCAATACTTACTAAATTCTGTGTCCAAATTATAATGTATATCTTTGTAAATTATATATATGTACATGTAAAATAAATGAGTGGATAGTAATAGTATGGCTTGAATCTACACATCTTTGCACAATGCCAGTATTAAAAATATAGCCAAATGGCCAAAATGCCTGTAGAAACTTACTTGCTTTTGAAGTCATTTCAACATGGCAGCCTGAGCACAAATTTGTAACCCAGGCCTCTAAGGGTCCATTGAAATAGAAATCTAGAAGCACAAAAAAGAATAAACAATAACAACAAAGTACTTTAGATGAGAGTGAGAAGAACAGTGGTCATTAGTGAATGAGAAATTTCGACAAATTTCTGGATGACAGGAAGCAGATGGAAGCCTCTAAGCAGATGAACCAGCACAGAATTCCCCACAAGAGGCTCTGCAGTGAGGCGAGGTGGGAGCTTTTCTACCAATAGCAACACTGGGGCAACCCCGAGTTCAGGGTTCATGGGGATGAGGGAAACATGGGGCTGATTAACTGTTCTTGAAGTCCATATGTGGAAACTAAGATCTATATATGAAAAACTGTTTTAATTACCCCTTAATCCCCACCTCCCCTCACAGAGTACAACCAGCCTAGAAATATTTCCTAGAGACTAAAAGAATGGACTGTGGAGCAAGGTGACCTTGATTCAAAGCCTGCTTCTTTCCCACTTACCAGCTGTGTGACTTTGGGCAGTTTATGCCTCCGTTTCATTGTGTATGAAAGGGGAATAATAATAGCACCTAACTGAAAGGATTGTTATGACTAGTAAATGAATTTACATATGAGATGTTCTTAAGACAGTGCCTGGCACATGGTGCTATACCAATATTAGCTATTGTCTTTATCATCATCATCATCATCATTACCATCATTACCTGTAGAACAAACCTCTTGAATGAACCACAGGAAAACAGCCGTGGTTTATAGTATGGGAATTGGAGTTTGGAGGACTAGTACCTAACTGCTGGCTCCTTGCCCATTTAGCCTAAAACAATCCTGTCAGAGAACTACTCCTCCCCAACTATACAGGGCTTCAGTTAGACTTCCCAATAACGGAAAGGATACCTATATGAGGAAGTAGGCCTACTAATAGAGAATAAAGTATACTCACCCCAACTAGTCTGTCATTGTTCTAAATATGTTCTAAATATGAATTAAAAATCCAAGGATCGCTAAGCAGAATTCATCAGCATCTTTGTTATTTTATTTTTAATTTTTTAGTAGCCAAAGTAATTCTTTTGTTTTATTTTTATTTTTTCCAGCTTGATTGAAATATAATTGACTTTTAACATTCTGTAAGTTTATGGTGTACAGCGTGATGATTTGATATATGTATATATTACAAAATGATTATCACAATAATATTAGTTAACATATTCATCAAGTCATTTAGTTACAAATAGCAAAAACTGATCCCAGAGGAATTGGAGATAATTCAGGGGGCAGAAGAGAAGTTTTAAAACAACAACAAACTCCAGTTAGAATTCTCAGAGAGATTTGAGTAGATTTTGCAACTACCAAATATATATGTATATGTGTGTGTGTATATATATATATATATATATATATATATATATATGTATGTATATATTTGTATGTATATGTGTATATATATGTATCTCCATGAACAACAAAAAAGAGAGCTCTTTGAGGGTGAAAACATGATTTCTGAAAATTAAAAAAAGTCAGAAAAGTGCTGGATTAAAATCAAGATTCCCAGCATATAAATTAGCATGATGACAACAAGACGGAAAACTAAGAGAAAAGAACAAAAGCCTTAGAGGGCTAATTAATAATGGTTCCACATAAAACTCATGGTTCTAGGGAAAAAAGAAAGAAAGAAATGGTACATGTGTTACCAGAAATTAGATTGAAAGACATGTCCATGGCTGAGGAAGGGTTGAATGATTCGTATTGAAATCGTCTGTGAACGCCAAACTGGGGGAATGAAGTCCTTAGAGCTCACATCATTAGGGAGTTTCAGGGTACTAAGTCCTAAGAGGGTATCCTAAAATAAAAACCCAGGGCAAATAATTATGTTAACAACAAAGTAATGAGACCCAAGTTGGAATCAGCCATACAAGATGCTAAGTGACAATGCAGTGATGCATCCCAAGTACCATCCGCTCATCTTTTTTGTAACAAGTGGGAGTATTAATTGTATGGCCTTTGTTTCCTCAGTCATCCCAATCCAGACACAAAGAAAAGGTCATGTGGACATCACAAAATAATAATTTTTCTCCTGGTTTGGCCCTGTTGAGCAAGAACTCCAGCTAGCCTTCAAATCCCACCCAAATATTTTAGGATTTCCCCAGCATGACTTGCAGATGGTCCATTTTGGCTTCTAGAGGTAGCCACACATTCCATTTCTCCTGCAGATGTCCCTTTGGTGAGGTCTCTTGTTACTGCCAATGCTAGTCTCTGCCAGAATGTCTGCCACTGATAAATGTCTGAGCCAGGCAGGCTGTCACAGGCTATATAAACATACTGCCTGGACTGCAATCCCAGTCCAATCCCATACTAAATAATAATATTGACCTCTTGAGGCCTCAAATTTAACATCTGTAAATTAGGGATAATAATGGTGTTTATCCCACAGTGCTTTGTGATGATGAAATGAGATAATCCTGTAGAAGAACTTATCACAGTGCCTAGCATGTAGCTAGCGTTCAGTATACTTCAGTTTATTAGCAAAAACCAAACGAAATCTCATGTATCATGTCACTGAGACCTGCCAGTACACACACGCAAGATGCACCATCTCCCATCAGTACAAAGCTGCTATTGCCTTGGGTAACATTTCACTCAAGTGAGCAGTTAACATAATTCTCTTGATTGATGACTCCACTTACATTGTGCTTTAAGCATCCATTCCAAGTGGTGATAGCAACACAGTGAATTTAGAGTCTGCTCCCACTCCCCAGGTGGCATGTACATCGCTAGGGGATTGCACACCACCTCTCTGTTGTCTGGGGGTGAAAGGAGGCAGCCCCCTGTACTGGTTCTCCTGCTGTGATGTACTTTGGCTCCTCTAGGGTCCTCATGATCAATTAAGTTAACTGCTACGTCTCCCTGACACCCAGACTAAAGGCCGTTCAGACCTAGCTCTTTGACAGCTACCTACGTACTGCTCTAGAGCCTCAGAGAATCTTTTGGGGCTGACTCTGGCCCTTGCTATCACTGGCTCCATAGTGAGTCCAGGGGAAAGAGTTGAGACATCTTGCTTGTTTCTCAAGCTCAAAGAATGGGCACAGATGCCCTCTTTTCAGCTCCAGACTCTCTGTACTTATCTGGATTGTTCTGTCCATTTTCTCCTTTGGGGATTCTGGCTGTGAGTTAAGACAAGTGATGACATTGTAGGTGCATTCTAACTTTTAGGGGCATAAACCTAAGAGAAAGATGTATTTCCCATTTTGGGGGTGACAACTAGTATCCTCCTCCATTGCTTCCTACCAGTTCTTCTCATTATCCTATTCAGAATGTGATTTTGCTTTGGAGGAGGAGAGAGAAAAGACCTTGCTCAGACAGTCTGGGCTCTCTTTGGGCTTCTGGGCTATGACATCCCTGAAGGAGGAAAGGAGGATGCCAATGACAATGCGGAGAATGGCAAGGACATGCGAAGATACCAAAAAATATTTAGGACAGTCAAACTGTTGTCTGCCACAATCCTGATAACTCATAAAATAACATCAGGTAACATTTATTGAGAACTTACTAGATGCCAGGCATTCCTCTAAGCACTTTATGTGTGTTTTAACTTATTTAATCATCATAACAACCTAGAAGGCAGGTAGGATTTTATTTCCACTTCCCAGATGAACAAAAAAAACCAAAACAATGGAGGCTTAAACAAGTTAAAGTAACTTGCCCAATGTCAGAGAGGAGTGGAATTCCAGACCGGGCGGTGTGGTTCCAGGGTCCAGGCCTCTACCTACTCCCCAACCTACCTCTCCCGAACTGCGAACCCAACAGCTGCTGTGGTTCTCCCTCAGTCTTTTATAAGGGCATAGGGCCTGCGCATATGGATCTGGGGCAGAGGACAGTCAGAGTAGTAGGCGTATCAGAATCGCCCCCTCCTCCCACCCTGCCCCGCCCCATGCATGCTCACTGTCCTTGAAGCCAAAACCACTCCTGTACTTCTCTCTTGCTTTTGATGCACTTTCTTACTATGGAAATCCCTCCCAGTTGGCAAGTGGCTAGTCCCCTGTGGGCCCACCCCAGCCCTATTCGTCTTCATCAGGGCAGGCTGTGATACCTATTTAGAAAGGCAAAACACAGTCTAATGGAAAATGCAAGCCCAATTTAAACCACCACTCCACCATTATAGCTGTGAAGCTTTGGTCAAGTTTCTTATTGTCTCTGAGCCTTAATGGTTTCATTTCTAAAAGGGGGATAATAATTACATGGTAGGGTTATTAAATATGTGAAGTGTTTGGCATTGGTTCCTGGCATATAGAAAACAGAATGTAGATATTTATTTGGCTCCTCTGTCATCTAAGTTTGGTACGATATTGTAGGCGCATTCTAACCTGTGGTGGCATAAACCTAATTCAACGGCTCTGTGTGAAACCCTCTGCTTGAGGTCCCTTATCCTAGGGTCATTCCCACTGCCTGATTATGCACATGTCATGAACAACACACAGAAAGATCTTAGCAAAGGTTTTTTTTCCCTAGCAAACAATGACTGTTCTATTTAATTTATATCTATTGGGTTATACCCAGGGTTAAATCGGTCATTTTTTTTCCAGAAGGAAATGAACACAATATCTTAAATTAATGTGCTTTATAGTAATGCTAATAGCTACTATTTGTAAACTATTCCCTATAAGCCAAGTACCATGCTAAGGTTGATTTAATCTTAACAGTCTGGCAAGAAAGGAATTCTGGTACCCATTTTATAGAACAGATTACTGAGGTTTAGAGAGATTAAGTAGCTTGTCCAAGGTCACAGAGCCAGCAAATGAAAGAGCTGCACTCTAAATAGTGATGTGTCCACCTGAATCGAAGGCCCATGCTATTATTTTTAAATAATAGTAATAGCAATGGGACCTAATGAGAAACTTAGCTTTGGCACTCTTTATTTCAACAAATAGCATATTAATCTAATGTTCCTTAATGTTCCATTAAGCCTTTGCAAAATGAAGACAATGGCAATAAAATAGAACTGGTATTAATAGAAAAGTTTATAAAACTAAGGAAAATAAAGTCCCATGAGAATTTTCTATTCTCTAAACATACAGAAGCTTTTGGAGGATACCTAAAGCAAATTATTGAAATTTGGTGTGCTGGTGCTTAAATCTTTTTTTTTGGGGGGGGGGAATTGGGGGAGGAGAACAGCGCTGGGGAATCAGGGGAAGGGGAACAGACAAGTTGCTGTCGTTTTGTTCTTCAGCCTAGTTGTGGAGGACGTTGCTTCACTGGCCCATGTTGGTATTATCATTGCGCTCTTCCCGGATGAGGCAGATTGTTCACCAGCCTCTGGATGGACACTCACTGCGGCTCTTGGCATCTCATGCTGGCTGCCAGCCACACACAGTAGCTTATGGCACCCCACTACAGCAGGGGCTGCAGCCTACACCATCGCCGGCGACTCAAGTCAGCCCAGCTCCAGGTTGAGCTGTTGTTCACTGACCCTCATGTGGGATCCGAACCGGGGCCTTGCTGCTCAGAGCTGGCATCCCAAGCCAACTCCTAACCAATGCGCCACTCGGCCAGCCCAATCTTTTATGAATGTATTCATTGGGCTGCTCCAACATAATGATAAGGGATAGTCCCCAGTTGATAACTAAATTAAAAAGTCAACATTTTTTATTTGAATATTTAATGTTAATTTATCTCTCCATTGGTGTTTATTATAGTACCCAGTAACAAACTTCCTGGGGAGGGGTCTGGTCTTTGGAAATTAAAAAATAACAAACCAGATTTAACCCGTAAATGACACATCACAGTTCAGAAACTTTTACATTTTAACAGAGACTAGCATCCAACACCCACACCCTTTTATAGACCTGATTAACAAGAAATTTTCTCCAAGCAGATGGAGCACGAAACTTGCTGCCTTTGGAATCAGTTGTCTAAACCGAGTTGAATATTTCCATTTGGTTTTCCACCGTTGTTATTATTATTGTCATTTTAAGTTACGCATTATAGCCACAGCATATGCCTCTGGGTACATGAGGAAAGAAAAAGTAAATGTTAGTGTTTGTCTTATTTGCACATCACTTGAAGCAATTTGGTTGGCCACATGGAGTGAATAAAGCTGTCATGTTTTTTTTTTTTTTTCCAAAAAGAACACAATAACTATAATGGACCATGCATTCATTACTGAGGAGATTAATTTTTTTCTTCCATTGAATAGCATAAAGAGGGGATCATTTCAAACTGAATTGTGCCTGGTGAATCATGATGCACTTTTCCAACCTAGGCATATAACAGTTCCCAGATTTTCTGTCAGTGTTTTTCAAACACTTAATCTTTTTTGAAGGCTATTACTCAGAATGCAATTAAAACATTTTTTTTTTGCTTACATGTACTAATTTTCTGCAGGAAAATGAACTAAAATGTAACCTTTGACTCCCCAAAAATATTCTCTTGTTGAATACTCAGCTTTCTTTACTCCTTGGGGACTTGATAGTTTTTTCTTCCTTTTTTTTCTCTTTTTATATTGTCCCCTTTACATTCTCAGCTAGCATCTAGCCATTGCGAAACCCTTCCTTAGATGTTAGAGGCCTTGGCTATGTTCATACCAGGATTCAGACGTGCCTGGCCCTGCCTGCGTGTTCTTTGTGGTGAACCCCTCAGAGCCCTATTTGCATCAAGCATTGAAGGTCTCCCTAGGAAATAGCTCATCATAAGACAGGAGACAGTTGAGGGAAATATATTTGTTTCAAAACAATAGGACAGGGTTAGAGGAGAATGTCATCTGGGCAAAAGGTGATCAGTTGTATCATTTATTCCCCATTCAGTCCCGTTGGGGGTGGGAACAATGAATAAAAACCTGAAGAGTTGTTTTACCGAAAATGTCTTTAGACATTGAGAGTACAAAGAAACATTTTTGGTAACCTAAGTAACAGATGATCATAATAATAATTAACATTGATTGAGTTCTTCCTAATGACTAAACATTTAACAGACATTATCATAATTATCGCAGTGGCCTTATGGTCATTATTTACTGCATTTTTTTCAGATGAGAAAAATGAGGCTTAGAGGGGGTATACATCTTGCCTGTGGACATGCAGCTAAAAAGTGGCAGGTCCAGAATTTAAATCAAATCTCCCTGATATTAAAATCTATACTCTTAACCACATTGCCGTACTGTCTCACCCCCCAAGACCAACTGGAGTACACGGGAGCACAGAGTAGAAATAGCAGGCTGAGAAGACATTCATGTCGGCCTACATCCACAGTGGAAGCTGAGAAAATAATGGACACTAATGCAGTCTCAGTATGGGTAGCTGATACCTTCACACCCTTATCAAAAGCCTCTTGTTGGCTTTTTGGCAACCTCTTCACTGCTGAATAAGAGAGGGGAAAAGTGGCTCCTGGCAGATGATAGGCTAGTCAACCACGTTGAGAATACAAGTGAAATAACTCCTGGATTTCCCAGAATAATTAGGGGAGGATTCAAAGGCAATTGAATTTCTGCTAAACTGGGGACAGAATAAAATGAATTCTGTTTTGCTACTGTTCTTTTTTTTTTAAGATGTATTTTTTTTCAATTACAGTTGACATTCAGTATTATATTAATTTCAGTGTATAGCATAATGGTTAGACATTTATATAACTAAGGAGGTGATCCCCCTGATAAGTCTAGTACCCACCCCCCAACACCATACACAGTTATTACAATATTACTGACTATATTCCCTAAGCTGTACTTTATATCCCTGTGACAATTTTGTAGCTGCCAATTTGGACTTCTAATTCCTTCACCTTTTTCGCTGCTTTTATGACCCCATTTTTAACCTCAGCCTGTTTAGGCCTAGGGAAACAGGTTATGCAAAGAAACCTCTAAATCAGGATTTGTCTGGTATTGAAACAAGGAAAATGGACCTTTGTTTTTATCTTTTGATGCCCTTTAATTTCAGTGTGTGACTTCTGGGAGAGTGAAAACAACTCTGATTGCTCTGTTTTCTTCCCTCTGAGCTTGCTTAGGAACAGAACAGCTTCTGCCTGCTTTTCTCCCTAACCTCAATTATTATTCAAAAACTATTGCCAAGTACACGCCCTTTACCAAATGAGAAAACACTCCATAACCAATCCTGTTTGGAACACACACTCT
Organism: Hipposideros armiger; assembly: GCF_001890085.2. Taxonomy (NCBI): domain Eukaryota; kingdom Metazoa; phylum Chordata; class Mammalia; order Chiroptera; family Hipposideridae; genus Hipposideros; species Hipposideros armiger. The sequence goes on along the minus strand of NW_017731401.1, from coordinate 3,624,837 downwards.
GCACAAGAGGCTCCTCAGCACAAGGGACTGCGGGATTCAAAGATGACTAAGCGGTGGTTCACTTAGTTTCACCCTCATGGAGGGAGAGAGGTTGGTATATAACTGATCACACACACGACTGAACAAAACAGAGCCCAAAGGAGGCAAAGTAACAAAATGTACAAGAGGCTTTAGGCATCGAGTGGCATCCTCGCGTGGGGGCTTTGCCCATCTACTCCATCAATTCAGTTTAAGTAGATGTATGTTTGGAGTAGGTGCTCTTTCACATTATTCCTCCTGGCTTTCGCACTCTGTTCCTTCAGATATTTCATTCTTCTTGGGCTCCCTTACAGCCACCTTCTTTCTCCCTGTCCGAATCCCTTTTCAAGACACTTGCGGAAATGACTTGAGCTCCCTCTCAGAACCACCTTTAAATCAAGCTCCTAACAACGTGTTCTTGCCAACCCATTACTCTTCAAGCCCATCTGTCTTCTTGTCTGCTCAGAAGAGTCCAAAGTATTACTAGGACTTTAACAATCCTTAAGCCACATGGGGGAAATGCATTTAAACTGGTTAATAAGACCACAGGCTCAGGGCAAAGCTCTAAGATCGACTTTTATGTACCCAATAAACTGCCTTCGATGTCAACTAGGCACCAGGGGGTCCTTAATGAGTTATGTAAGGGAGAGAGTCTTTGAAATGGTTTGGCCTTTTCCTCCTTCCTTTATTAGCCAGTGTCTAGCCTACTCTGAGGGAGTGAGCAGCTACAAAATGCAGAAGAGAGCAGCAGCAATAAGGAAAATCATGATCGCAGGAGCTTCTGACTTGTTCACTGCTCTATCTCCATTACCTAAGGCAAAGTGATACTAAATAAATATTTGCTGAAAGGAAGAGAGAAGGGGAGACTGAGTTAAATATTGGACTTGGCTTGTACTAGATGAATTCTAAGGTCCCTTTTTACTGAGATTTTATGACCCAGTTAGAGTGAAAAGAACTTAAATTTGAAAAACTACATTAAACTCATCAAGTTGCATTGTTTCCTATCCTATCCTCGCTGTATATAGAAGTTGTTAAACATTGGTATGGCCAATATTGAGATCAAATAAGGGAGACTAGAACCAAAGCAATGGAAAGAATTTCAAAAGGCCCTTTATTTTATCTCCAGTTGGCAACTAAATCACCCCATAAAAGGCTGTGGGATGACATCATGGAGAGAGTGTAGGCTTTGGAGTCAGAGCTGGATTTGAATTCCTGTTTTGCGGCTTACAGGCTACATGACCTTGGACAACTTAATAGCTTTGAGCCTCTGTTTCTTCTTTTATAAAATACATACTGTAAAGTGATATGCACATAATTAAATTTTTTTAAAGGTATGCCTCAATTTTCCTTAAGACATCAGCATCTTACAAATTCCTAATCTTTTAATTCTACAAATTTTGTAATTCTGGCCTTTACTCACTTTAGAAAAAAATGTTTTACTTACTATTAGTTGGATATCAGTTGAAAAATATCACTACTGCCAAATCCCTATTTTATACAATAACCTTTCATAAACTTAAAGATCTTTGCCAAGTCTCTTGTGTGCCTGTTGTAAAACCCAATCCTCACTTTGCCTTGTTTATCAGAGGTTTTTGAAGAATTCTTTTAAATAACTTGTACATCACTGGGTCTTCACCTGCCTGAAGACAGAGCCTTGTTTTCACTCTGGCAAAGGAAAACCTAAAATGCTAATTGGAATTCTAACTATGGACGATATATATCAAAGCCAGAGGAAATGAAAACATATTATCTCCTACTGAATGGAGGTTAAACTCTCTCCAAAGACTTTTAAGTTTCAAATAGTTGTTACACAACTAATCAACTTACAAGGTGATTGGAGACAGAGGCATCTTTGCCTCTAATGGGAAGTATTTAAAAATGGAGTCAAGTGTTCTAGATCAGGGACTGAGTCTTAATCCTTGCTGGTTCTCAGGGACCAGGGTCATGTCTGGCACCCAATATTAGCCAGAAATCTCAGTTAAGCCAAATTAAAATAACTTTGTCACCTACATAAAAACTATAAGATTTTACAGGAGTGTTTTTAAATAGAAAACCAGAGAATATAAAAATTGAAACCTAATAATATTAATATTATAATTTTTAAAATGGTCCTACTATTTTCTTAAGACTGTTGCCCTTATAAAGCAAAGAGTGTCACTTTATATTTTTTAGAAAAGCTACTGAAAAAATATTTCAAAGGCCATTAGTTCTGGATCATAAACCACGATCTCTTTCCTGGCTCTAATTAAAAATACTCAGAAGATTTACAAAAAAAATTGATTTGTCTGTGTGGAGTAGATTCATTCCCATAGGCATTTGTCTTCAGTAGATGGACCATTCTGCTGCATTTAGTCAGGAGCAGCCATTTTCTTTGATGACTGACATTCATTAATATATGTACAGCAATGGAAACATTTCATAAATGCATAAAGGATACATTTCATAAATGTATGCTTTTATTTAAGGCACAAAGTAGTGCAAATGCATCAATGTCTTCTGTCTTGCAACTCAGTAAGAATGCTAATAACTACCTTATGGGGTTGCAATGCAGAGTACGTAAGATAATGAATAGAAGTCATTCAACATATGTCTGGGACATAGAAGATAGGCGCCAAATTAATGTTATAAGTGATTATAAGAGCAGTAGTAGTAAAGAGAACAGTTAGCCTATCAGGAAGGCCTGAGTTCAAATCACAGGTTATTCACTTTACGGCTATATAATTTGGGGAAAGTTTTTTAATCTCTCTAAGCCTCAGTTGCTTTTCCATTTACAAAACCTAGATACTTAGGGAATCTATCTCAAAGCATTTTTGAGAGGATTTAAAGAATTTAGCACAATGTATGTTCCTTGGTATATATTCAATAAATGTCTATTATTATTGTTGTCATCATCATTAATAATAATAGTTAATTAATTTTGTCTGTACGTTTCTTCAGGGAAAAATAGTAACTAAATTAGATATCAAGAAAAATACTCAACAAAACAACATACTACCTCTTCCAATCTACTACCTCTGAACCATTCAGGTAGCATGTAGTATGAGCAATAATTCTTGCTCATTAACAATGTGTTTGATGATTAAATTTGAGAATCAAATGAATCTAAAACCTTGAAGTGAAAGAAATAATAATTTAGTATAGTAATTATAAATTACTATGTTGGGGATCAGTTGGGGCTTTCACATAATATAGATGATTCTTTTTTCCTAAGACCTTGATATATCCTGGCGAGATAGTGGAAGAAAGCATGAGAACTTGAAAAATATCCATCTTTGTTTATGATATGTTCTTGCTTCCATTTTGAGGATCATTCACTTATTTATAAGATTAATAACTGAAGTTTATTTTTAAGAATTTTAGCTAAGTATAAAATATTTGAAAAATTATTTAAATTGCTAAGCTAAAAAAAAAAAACCAGAAAGGGTTTTAGAGGATGTTTATTTACCCCAGTTATTTTGAAAAAGAGAGCATTGAAATAATAACTTGCCTGGGATCATCCTGATGAGCAGGTACGGAGCTCAGACTAGGTTTCATTCTTTCTCTACTCTACCACTCTTTACAACTCTGAAACTAAAGCCCAGGGGCTGATTAACTAAGCCTGGCTCTAAGTCAGCTAGAGAAATTGATATATTTTGCTGTAGTCCACCAGTGAGTTCCTCAGGCCATGAAAATCCTATCATGTTCTACTTGGCTGAGGTCATCTTCAGTATATATGCCATAACCATGTATTGATTTTTGTCAATTCAGTGTGGGGAAATTAATTTTATTAATTGTTAAAATGAACCAATTTATGCATCTACTTTTCTTTCCAAAATTGTAACTCATTTGTATGAGCAATTGATGAGACTTGGCTCCACAGCCTTCATATATTTCATCTTTGGAGGACTCAGACATTTTATAAAATAATTTACATTACCTCCTCAGAGATTGAAAATTGAATAATATAGGACAGTAATGACATTTTAAGGTCCAGAGCTCTACTTTATCCCAAGGTTACAAAAGGTTGTGAAATTCAACAGTAGTTGAATTACAATTCTCAAAGATTTCCCCTTTGTGATACAAGGATGGCTGCAACAGTCTCAGAACATGCATCTTCTTCATGTTTAAATACAACCAAGAAAAGCATACCAGTCTCTTTTCCAGAAGTTCTAAGATATTTCAATGGCATCTCAATGGCATTGATTTGGTCACATCTCTATCTCCAGACCCATCACTATGCACAGGAGACTCTGAGGCTTTGTGTATCTGAGCTTGGCTCAGATACCATCCCTAAACCAAGGTTGAAGGCAGTGCCACCAGGACCATATAAGTGAAAGTGACAACGGATGGATCCCTAGTTAACAGTTGAGGTGGGCTGGAATCTGATTGGCTAAAAACTAACAAATGTGTACTCTTCTAAGGAAGGCTGACAAGCCATGGGTTGGGGACTCTGTAGTTAGGAAAGATGGAAGTTGAGAAATCACTAAAGGAAATCTTTAAAGCTATAAACATTTTATATGAATGAACATCAACTTTTTTTTTACAGTTTTATTTTTGTGTATAGATTTGCATAACAATCACTAAATTTCTAGGCCAGGTTCAGGCAACTGAAGAGCCTTTATAAGTAGTTTATATTGTCTAGAACCAAAGTAAGCTGCAAACCCAGTCTGAAGCAAAATAGAAAATAATATCTTTCTAAAGAGACACTTAGAAATTCTGATCCAGTAGGTTAAGATGTTTCCTTTCTCTGGTAGCAGGGTTGAGTCATACTTGACTACTAGACCACCTTTCACAGGTATAGCCAAGAAAACAGGGTACAGACCACCAAAAATAAGACCAACTCCTCCACCCCGTGTTATGGTACAGGGTTCACAATTCAAATCACCTGTTTTCAATGGTAAACTTACAAAACATTTGCTGTCAAAAATGGGATCACTTATGCCATTGGTAAGCCTGCAGCTATACTAGCCTGTGTCACATTTAAGACACACCGAAAAAGACTGTTTGCTATTAGGCCCCAGAGAGCAGCATAAAGTCCAATATATGTCCATCCATGTTCAAGTAGATCTCTTTCTGCTTCTGGAAGTTGGTTAATTTTTCTGGTTATGATATCAAAAATTAGTTTTACTTGGCAGTGTAATCTGGTTCATGAGTTTTCATTTCAGCCTTATATTGCCCTTCCAGTGGCCAGAGCTTCCTCTTGTATTCCTTAGCCTCTATGGCTCATTTCAAGCTTTGTCCAACTGGCCCGGGTGCATCTACATGGCTTGGCCGACCACATCAAATTCTTCATTATTATAATAGAAATACCATTTTTGAAAATTTGAAAGTTATTTTAGTAGTAGCGAGAAGTGCAGTGCTACTTCATGTAGAAGGCAGTATCTTCGTGGAATCTATCACCAAGAGGAGGTACTTCTAAAAAATAGAATTAATTCAAAAGATTGGGGGGAGGAGCCTAAATTAGTAATGAAGAGAAGAGATAAAACACCCAAAATTCCCAAAATTCCCTTTGAAAACAGCTAAATGACCCTCTGGAGCACTCTGTATATTCTCCAAGATCTAGATAGTCCACCAACCTCAATAATCCTGTTCAACTCAACAAGCATGATGAAAATGGTTTTACCTGCAATTTTAAATCCTTTAAAAATTTTAGGGATTAGAAAGATGCAACCAGACTATAAAGAAAATGCTTCCTGTGCTTCATTTCCACATCCAACAGAGAGAAAAAAAATGCAGCTGTAATCTGTGTAAGTAAATCAATAGAAAGAGAGAAAAACATGTTTTACAATTTGAAGAAATTTTGGGACCAAGAACAAGCCAAACAAATGATTGTGCATTAGAGCTAAACATTAATATACAAATTTTTTGTGTTATATTTTTAAAGTTTTCTCATAACAGATATAAAATAAATATATTATTATATGGTTATATGTAGTATATTAGATAACATAAAATATTATAATTGTTATTATACATAGACTCATAGTTGATAATTGACTATTCAATAAGCGAGGGATCTTTTGCTTCCTTTTCATCTTGCTCTCCTGAAATAAGGGTCTGATAAAGATTCTGATTCATTCATTGTAGCTTATTTAATCAAAAAGCTAGATATCCTTAAGATGTAAATATGTCTTTTCAGCAGGCTTTTTCTTTTTTTTCTGGGGTATTATTGCGCTTTCCTGGTGATTTGGCCACTGAGGAATGATGAAAAAGATTATCTATTTTAATGATTTGTGCCTCATTATGAGCACTGAGGGACAAAGTTGAAATAAAAAGTCACAGTGAGATTTGATTGTTTTTTTGTATTATGCCAAATGCTTTTTCTACATCTATTAATATGATCATATGATTTTTATCTATTTTGTTTATGTGGTGTATCACATTAATTGACTTGTGGATATTGAACCAAGCTTGCATCCCAGTAATAAATCCCACTTGATCATGGTGTATGATCTTTTTAATGTACTACTGAATTCAGTTTACTAATATTATGTTGATAATTTCTGTATCTATGTTCATCAGAGATATTGGCCTATAATTTTCTTTTTTTGTAATGTCTTTGTCTGGTGGCCTTATAAAATGAGCTTGGGAGCTTTCCCTCCTCTTGAATTTTTTGGAATAGTTTGAGGATAGGTGTTAATTCTTTGAAAGTTTGGAAAAATTCACCTGTGAAGCCACTGGTCCAGGGAGTTTGTTGGGAGCTTTTTTATTATTGATTTGATTTAGTTAATAGTAATCAGTCAGTTCAGATTTTCTGTTTCTTCTTGATTCAGTCTTGGAAGACTGTATGTTTCTAGGAATTTATCCATTTCTTGTAGATTGTCCAATTTGTTGGTATATAATTGTTCATAATATTTTCTCATAATCCTTTGTATTTCTGTGGTGTCAGTCATCACTTCTCTTTTATTTCTGATTTTATTTATTTGGGTCTTCTCTCTTTTTTTCTTGATGAGTCTGGTTCAAGGTTTATCAATTTTGTTTATCTTTTCAAAGAACCAGCTCTTGATTTCATTGATCTTTTGTACTGTTTTTTTTAGACTGTATTTCATTTATTTCTGTTCTGATCTTTATTATTTCCTTCCTTCTACTCTCTTTGGGCTTTGTGTGCTATTCTTTTTCTAATTCTGTTAAGTGTAAGGTTAGATTGTTTATTTGAGATATTTCTTGTTTCTTGAGGTAGGCCTGTATTGCTATGAATTTTCCTCTTAGGAATGCTTTCACTGTGTCCCATGGATTTGGTGTTGTTGTGTTTTCATTTTCATTAGTCTCCAGGTATCTTTTGATTTCTTCCTTGATCTCACTGTTGACTGATTCATGGTTTAGTAGCATGTTATTTAGCCTCCATGTGTTTGTGTGTTTCAGTTTTCTTCTTGTAATTGATTTCTACTTTCATACCATTGTGGTCAGAGAAGTTGCTTGATATGATTTCAATCTTAAATTTACTGAGATTTCTTTGTGGCCTAACATGTGGTCTAGCTAAGAAAATGTTCCATGTGTACTTGAAAAGAATGTATATTCTGCTGCTTTGGGGTGAAATACTCTAATAATATCAATTAAATTAATCTAGTCTAGTGTGCCATTTAAGGCCACTGTTGCCTCATTAATTTTCTGTCTGGAAGACCTGTCCATTGGTGGCAATGGAGTGTTAATGTCCCCTTCTATGACTGCACTACTGTTGATGTCCACCAATATTTGCTTTATATATTTAGGTACTTCTACATTGGGTACATAAATGTTAACCAGAGTTATATCCCCTTGTTAGATCAATTCCTTTATCATTATATAAAGTCCCTCTTTGTCTCTTATGATAGCTTTTGTTTTCATGTCAATATTGTCTGATATAAGTATTGCTTCTCCAGCTTTTTTTGTTTGTTTCCATTTGCAAGAAATATCTTTTCCATCCTTTTACTTTCAGCCTGTGTGTGTCTTTCAATCTCTTATAGGCAGTGAGTCTCTTGTAGATAGCATATATATGGGTCTTGTTTTCTTAACCATTCAGCTACCCTATATCTTTTGATTATTTAATCAAATATATTTAAAGTAATTATTGATAGATACATACTTATTGCCATTTTATTATTTATCTTTATGTTCTCCCCCTGACCTTCTTAAAGAAGTCCCTTTAACATTTCTTGTATCACTTGTTTGGTGGTGATTAACTAACTCCTTTAGCTTTTTCCTGTCTGGGAAGATCTTTATTTCTCCTTCAATATTAAGTGATAGCCTTGCTGGGTAGAGTAGTCTTAGTTGTAGGTCCTTGCTTTTCATCATTTGGAATATTTTATGCAAATCCCTTTTTGCCTGCAAAGTTTCTGTTGAAAAATCAGCTGACAATCTTATGGGAGCTCCCTTGTAAGTAACTAGTTGTCTTTCTCTTGCTGCTTTTAGGATTCTCTGTTTTTAATCTTTGCCATTTTAATTATGATGTGTTTTGGTGTGGGTTTGTTTGGGTTTATCTTGTTTGGGACTCTCTGAAGTTCCTGGACTTGTATGTCTATTTCCTTTGCCAGGTGAGGGAAGTTTTCAGTCATTATTTCTTCAAATAGGTTCTCAATCCCTTGCTTTCTCTCTTCTTATTCTGGTACTTCTATAATGCATATGTTGTTACTCTTTATGTTGTCCCAGAGGCCTCTTAAGCTATCCTCATTTTCTTGGATTCTTTTTCTTTTTGCTGTTCTGATTGGGTGTTTTCTGCTACCTTGTCTTCCAAATTGCTAATTCAATCATCTGCTTTACCTGGTGTGATGATGATTCCTTCTAGTGCATTTTTCATTTCAGTTATTGTATTCTTCATTTCTGACTGGTTCTTTTTAATGGTTCCCATGTCCTTTCTTATGCTTGCTATCTCTTTATTAAAGTTCCTTGAGCATCCTCATAACCATTGTTTTAAACTCTGTATCTGATAGATTGCTTGCTTCCTTTTTGTCTAGCTCTTTTTGTGAAGTTTTCTCCTCTTCTTTCATTTGGGACACATTTCTTTGTTTCCTCATTTTGGCTGCCTCTCTGTTTCTATGTATTAGGTAGATCTGCTATGTCTCCCAGTCTTGGCTGAGTGACCTTATGCAGTAGGTGCCCTGTGGGGCCCAGTGGCACAGTCTTTCTGGTCACCTATGCTGGGTGCTCCAGGAGTATCTCTTGTGTTGGTTGTGTGTGCCCTCCTGTTATAGCTGAGCCTTGATTGCTATTGGCATATCAGTGGGTGGGATTGACTCTCAGGTTGACTGGCTGTGGAATTTGGCCACCTCCACAGCTTATGGGTTGCTGTGCATGAGGCTTACCCCACAGAGTAGGATTTGCCCCAGTGGTCTTTGGTGCCTGTTGAGACTGCCCTTTGGGTGTGTCACTTGTGGGGCTAATTGGGTAGTACTCTGCTGTGGTCTGAAGCTGACCTCTAGGTATGTTGGTTCTGGAACCTCTTGGAAGGGGCTCTGGTGCAGGCCTAGGTCAGGCACTGCTTGTGGCCAGCCCAGGACTACCTGGCAGAAGCTACAAAGTGATCTGTGGTTGGTCATTGCCTGTTCTAGGCCTAGAGGTGCATGGGAGAGGCCACAATGGGAGTCAGGATGGCTGCCACCAGTACCGGGTCTAGGGGTAGCTCCACAAAAGACCCAGGATACTCTGAGACCTGCTGCCACCTGCTAGCTCCAGTAAGGCTCAGCTGCTAATAGAGCCTCACGTTGTACATGAGTTGGGTGAGGTGAGGTCCCAGGGAATCACCAGGGTGGGATGAGTGATGTTCACCAGGTTAATGTAGATTTTGCTTTGGTGCCAGTGCTGAGCCTGGAGCTAATCAGCAAAAGTCTGAAAGCACATCAAGGTCAGCCGCCACCTGCCTGAAGCCTACTGGCATTGTACAAGTTGAGTGGGGCAGGGTCTCAGGGAGACACCAGGTTGGAGTAAGCAGAGTTCACTAGGCCAATGCAAGTTCAGATTTGGTCATGTTGGGGAGGACTCAACACAGGGAAGATGGAGACTGTCCTTCCATACAAGTCAGTCTCTTTCTATATGTCTCTGACACCTCCTTAGTCAATGTCCCTCTGCCAGAGCCCAGGGTGAGTGCCAGCGAGCAAGTGAGTCTATGTATGGGTCCTTCAAGAAGATGTCTGGGCTTCCCACAGCATTCAATCCTACCCAGTCAGTCATAATCACCACTGTTTTTCACAGTCAGATGTTGTGGTGGCTCCTCTTCCCAGCACTGGTAGTTCAGGCTTGGGAGCCTGATGTTGGGCTGGGGTCCCTCACTCCTCCAAGGGGGAACCTCTGCAGCTGAGATAGCTCTTCTGATTCTCAACTGCCACACGCAGGTGTGGGGCCAACCCATTTCATGTCTACACCCCTCCTACCAGTCTTGATGTGGCTTCTTCTTTATATCCATAGTTATTAAACTTCTGTTCAGCAAGACTTCAGATAGTTATCCAGGTTGATTGTTATATAAGTTAGTTATAATTTTAATGTGGTCACAGGAAGTGGCAACCACAGTGTTTATCTATTCTACCATCTTGGATATGCTCTTGAAATAAAATCTTTAAAATATATATATTACATTTCTAGAAGTTATGGATCTATGAACCCAGGATCCTTTTTTTTAATGGATTTTGGGTCAGAGGGGGGCAGTTGCTTAATTTACTCCTTACCTATGCCCATTTATATGCTTAAAGGTATGATGATATAAGTAAAGCCATATACATATTTGCTCACTCATTGAACAACTATTTATTGGACTCATTCTATGTGCCAGAAATATAACACAGAACAAGATAAAGTATTTGCTTAATAGCAAGACTGGTAGGAAGAGAGAAATTAAATTTTTAAAATGCTAAATTATGAATGTAGTAAGTGATACAAAAGACAAGCAAAGGTGTGAGTGTTCAACTAGAGCATAAAGTGGTTTTGGATGAAAGGAGTAATATCTGGGTTGTATCTTGAAGGAAGAGTTAGATAGGTAGAGTTAGTGAGGGGACAGAACTAATGGAAACAAGAGAAAGGAGTAATATTTTAAGCAGAGGGTACTATATCTCTGAAGGTTCTGAGATGGAAAGAGATGTGAGATGGTCAAAGAGCTACAAGAAGACCAATAGGAAGAAGGCAGGGTGAGAGTGAGGGCTGAAACTGTAAAGGGAAGCAGAGCAGAACACATAAGAATCTTGAAGGCATAAGGATCTGAAGCTCTATAAACCAATAACAAGGGAACTACATGAGGGAGGTATTTTTTAAGTGCCTGCCATTGTTTTGTTGTTTTATTTAGGGTTGTTTTTTTTTCTAAGATCCCCTTTTCCATTTTAGGGAATTAATTGGAGAAGCATATGCACAGAGATCATTTGTGTTTATTGTGATGGTCCAGAAAGCAGGTGATGGTGACTTTGTCTACCAGTGATGTCAAAGTTGATGGAAATAGAAGGATTTGAAAGATATTTAGGAGGCAGAATCAATTATATAATGGGTAAAGTGAGTGAAAGTGACTCCCATATTTCTAGAATGGATGGGGGCAGGGAGAGTGACCACTGGCATTTGGGGCCTCCAAAGGCAGAGGGTGTTTTAGGAGAAATTGAGTTCAGTTCTGGAAATGTTGTTTGTGTCATGTCCAAGTGGAGGTAAGGAATTGACAGTTCATTATTTGGGCCTGGAATAGGGCAGAAAAGTCTAAATGAGATATATTTGCAAGTTTATTTAATAAACACTTGCAAATGCTTACTAATTGCCAGTCACTATCTAAACACTTTATAAATATTAAATTGTTTAATCTACCTAACAATGCTTTGATGCAAGTACAGCTGTTAATCCTATTTATCTATGAGAAAACTGGGGCCTAAAATTATTAAAATCACCCAGCTATGACATGCAGAGCCAGAATTCAAACCCAGGCCTTCTGGCTCCCAAGCTCACAATTCTAAACCCTAGGCTGCCAGACTGAGCCCAAGAACAGAATAGCTGTAGGTGATCCTATAGAGTAATAAGAGAGGATAGAGCCCTGAAGAAGTCCTCAGACTGTTAAAGGTCAGGAGAGGAAAGTGAATTGGAAAGGAGCCAGATCACTTCTACAAATCCATAAGACCCATTTGTCCCGATTTGTTTGTCCAGCAAGGCCTCACACTTTGAAGTCAGCAGAGCTCATAGGGGAGTCAGATTATACTCATCTCCATTAGTCTGGACACCCTCACCAGCAGGTACAAAGTCTTAGAGATTTATCCTGCTTGGAAAACCGGGACAGAGCTACCATGCCACTTTCCAGGCTCTGCACAATTGGTGTTCCTCCAAGGCTAATTCCTTTGCCAATAATTTGACTTGTATTATTTTTAGTGAAATATCATGTAGCAAGCTGCTCCTAAAATATTTCCAGTCTGGAGTGCTGGCAAGAAAAAAAAATCATAAAAGAAGAAAGCTGGGAGTGGAGGGCGACAGTGGAAAAAGAAAAAAATAATGAACGTGGGATGGGAGTGGGTGGGTGGGAGGAAACACACCCAAAAACTGTTGAGGAAAGAACATAATCTTTTACGTGAGAAGGCTGTAAAGTCATTAATACGGCTGGTCAATCTTAGTCTCAAGGAACTGCCACCTACCCATGTCCTCATCTTTCCTAATTAAGCAATTCATCATGGTCACAAGCCATTAATAAGAAGCTTAATTAGAATATTACTAGTTGAATTACTGTCAACTATTATTTGTATCAGGCAGCATTAAATCAGAGAAGCAAAAATACTGTGTGTGTGTATATATGTATGTTTGTGTGTTTGTGTGTGTGTGTGTGTGCGTGTGTGTGTGTAGAAAGACGGAGAGAGAAAGCGAGAGAAACATATTGAGATTTTGTCATAAAAATTTGGCTTTATGCAACGTGGTATCTGGCTCAGCAGTCACTGTAAGTCTCTTGTCTACCTATATAACACTGGAGCTTGAAGTCCCAGAGAAGACCACCAGGAAAAGAAGATGGATATAGAGTCAAGGAGAACAAGGACAGACTGGAACCCACAAATATGAGTTGGAGCCCACAAGGATGGACTGACTTATATCAGTTCTCATTACCTCTGACCCTGGTTATAAGGCTACCCTCCAGAAGTAGGGCTCCTTAATTGAGGAACTAAATAAACACAAACATAAGCTGAAGAAGCCTCCAAGAGAAGGTGGGCAGTTGTAGGTCTCACACCAACAAGGTGAGCTAGCAAAACAATGAGTATAAAGTATAAAATGATTGTTGCTTCACCTTGTCCTCCAAATATACTACTAAACGCTCTTTTGTGGCCCACCCCAAATGAAATTGTACAGAAAAGGGAATTTGGGGAAATGTATTTCAGCCCAGCGAATTGTGGACACATTACACAACCAACAAATTTTTATGACTGTAGGTATTTGCTAAACTGAAATAATGTGTCCAGCACTGTGTCGACAGCTTTACATTCTTATTTCATCTATTTTCACTGCAACCCCACAAGTCTACCTATTTATCACAGGAAAGGAAACTGAGGAAAAGAATGTCTCTTGAGTAACTAGGCCAAACTCATATGAGATTTATTTTTAAGTAATGATACATGCAGCTAAATTTTGGAATGTCTGCATTACCAGATTTTCTATAGCATTAGAATTCCTTTCTTAAATAGCTTAATTAATAACTGCAACAGATAATCATTGTGCAGTTTCTATCCCTGCTCTTGTTAAAAATAACAGGGCCACAGCATAAGTAAATTAAACCAACATGCTAAATTATTCAGTAATACGTATCAATTATTTCTCAATAAAACAAGGGGGAAAGATTTATATTACAATAAAAGTGTTACAAAGAATTAAATGTTTTGAATATCAAAATAATATCTTGAGAGATAAAAAGAAAGTCTTAGGAAGACTAGTATCTTGGGGCGGAGTGTAGTGTTTAGTAACAAATTATACTTGTCTAGTGTTGGCTATTTAGTAAATTATAAAGGGAATGTTGGAAAGCCACATTACCATGCTGTGCCCTTGAGCTGAAAGGGAGTGATAGAAGAATCACTGGACAGATAAATCTGTACCATGAAATGAGGAGAAATAGACATGGAGGACCATGTTGAGATGAGAGACATCAATATGAAGAGATTTCCAAGCCTTTTGTATGCCCAGCACTGAAGAATCTCCTGGAGAATAATTATTTCAGGTATCTATTGCTTTGTAATAAATCATCCCACAATTGAATGTATTAAAATGAGGAAAATGGATAAAAGGGGGGGGTAAGATAGGCCTAAGGCACTGACTGATGTATCTAGTGATAATATTACACTCTTGGAATCTTATGAAAGTGAAGTAATTTTCAGGTACTGTTTATATATAAATATTATTCTCTTAAGAATTCAACAGATATCAACACCAAATGGAATTATTTTTTAGGCTCAATTTATTTCATTTCAAAAGCTATAAATTAATTTAGTTACATTCTAAATGTAAGTCATAACTAGTATACCATTATCTTATATGTGGGAATGTAACTTCCATCAATTTTCACTGGATTTTATAAGAATTTAGATGGAAATCCTCATTGTCACTTAGTTAAGTGTAATCAATATCTGTGAAGCTGAGAGGCCCCTGCGGGCAACCATCGGATGCCACCCACACAGACAAAAATCCCAATTTATTAGTTAAAAACTGGTTATAAATGAAACATGGGATAATTGCTGAGTAAGATACAGTTATTCCTGCAGATGATAGCTATAATCTCTGGACATAATGTAAAAAGTCACGAGATAAAGTCACTAGAAAGTGAGTGATGCAGATTCTTATGGGGGACTTCATGCTCATAGGAAAGGAGTTGTACTAGAGTGAGTTTCCAGTATTGTACTTTTAGCCTGGAACCAGGTATAGTGAGTAGGGCAGTGACAGTGAAGGCACTGGTGGGAAAATGGCTGTCTTTTTGTCCTGGGGACCCAAAAGACCAAACTTGAGGAAACCAGTCATCAAATAGAGAGGGGGAGCCCTATAAGAAAAATAGTCAGATAAGAGTTCTCTAAATTCTATCTGCTCTTACTCTCAATAATTTTTGAACCACTCATATGCAGAACAGACTCAAAACAGCTCTGCTAAGACAAAAGATATGAACTGCATTTGGACGTGCTACACAAAAAATTGAACTTTCAGTTAATACAAATCAAGAAAATTGCTTGCTAAAGCAAAATAACTTTTATCAGAAAAAAGTATCAGGGTCCAGTTTCCACAATTTAACATTTCATAATGCCCAGGATATAATCAACATTACCTGATAAATGAAGAACCAGAAAAATGGAAAATAATTCCTTTTTCTTTTTTTTTTAAGAGCAAGACTTTTTATTTTTATTTTATCAAATGTAAAGCATTAGTGGTACAATAGTGTTTTTTTAATTCATTTACACTAAAAAAAAAGTCACCTGTATTCTTAAGAGAATATACCCTTAAGAGAAAAATAAAATAAAACTAGCCCTAAAATAAAACAAAATGCTGCACTTAGCAAAGAAGGATTTTAAAGCATCTATTATGACTCTGTGATGAAGTTAAAGTAATGCTCCTAATAGATGAAAGGACAGGAATTTTCAGAGAGAAATTGAATCAATAAAAAAGAACCAAATGGGGCTGGCTGAGTGGTGCGTTGGTTAGGAGTTGGCTTGGGACGCCAGCTCTGAGCACCAGTGCCCCGGTTCGGATCCCACATGAGGGCCAGTGACACTGCGCCCTCTACAGCTAAGATGGTGAACAACAGCTCAGCCTGGAGCTGAGCTGCAGTGAGTTGCTGGCGATGGTGTAGGCTGCAGTGGGGTTAGCTGGCAGCAGGCATGAGCTTTTGTGAGCCACCGTGAGCATCTGTCCAGTGCCTGGTGACCGGTCTGCCTCACCCAGGAAGAGCGCAATGATCACAATATCAACATGGGCCAGTGAAGCAATGTCCTTCATAACTAGACTGAAGAACAAAAGGACAGCAACTTGTCTGTCCCCCTTCCCTGATTCCCCAATGCTGTTCCCCTCCAACAATTCCCCAATAAAATCTTTAAAAAATAAAGGAACCAAATGGAAATTCTAAAACTGAAAAATATAACATCTGATATAATAAAAATTATCAGATGGACTTTAGAGCAGGGTGGCAATGACAGAGAAAAGAGTAAGTGAACCTGAAGGTAAATCAACATAAATTACCCAAAGCGAACCTCAGAGAGAAAAAGATTTTAAAATGAACAGAATTTCAAGGACCTGGTAGATATCAAACAGTTTAATATACATGTAGTTGGAATCCCATAAGGAAGGAAGAGAGAGAACTGGGCCTGAAAAAATTGGAAAAATAATGGCCAAATTTTCCCAAATGTGATAAGACAAATAAATTTACAATTCAGTACATTCAAGAAACACCAAGCAAAATCAACATATGAAGGCTTTGCTTTGAAACATCATAAACTGTTGAAACCTGAAAGAAACAGCAAAAGTTGAAAACATCAAGAGAAAAGTGACAGATTACATACAAGGTAACAATCATTTGATTTATAAGTTGCTTCTCATCAGAAACTATGGAGACCAGAAAAGAGTCAAAAAAATCTTTGAATTGCTGAAAGGAAAAAAAAAAAATACCACTGACAACTTAGAGCCCTATATCTGGTGAAAAAAAATTCAAGAATGAAGGTGAAATGAAAATATTATCACATAAAGGAAAACTAAAAGAATACATTATCGATAGTTCTGCACTACAAAAAAAATGTTTTTCTTTTATTCAGGCTGAAGGGAAATGATTGCAAATGGAAATATGTGTGTACAAATCTTCAAAAAGAAGAGTGTCAAAAATGAAAATATCTGAATAAATACAAAACCTATATTTTTTACTTTTTCTCTTCAGAATTTCTTTACAAAACATGAGTGTTTAAGAGTTTGGGGGGCAGTCCACAAGACCACCTTCGCTCTGACACCAACTGGAATTTTGAGATCCCTAAGACCACCCTCAGATTCCACAATTCATAAGAAGGACTCACAGAACTCACCACAAGCTATTATGCTCATCGTTATGGTTTATGTCAGTGAAAGAATACAGATTAAAATCAGTCAAAGAAAGACACACATGGCAGAGTCCAGGAGAGTTCCATAGGCAGAGCTTCCAGCTGTCCTCTCCCAGTGGAGTTATAGAAAGTGCTAACTCATTCCCGAAATGCTGTGGGACAATACACATGGGATATTGCCAACTAGGGAAGGTCAGCCGAGCCTTGATGTCCAAAAATGTTATTATGGCTCTGTTGCATAGGCATGGTAGACCATTTGCACTGTTAACCTTACTTTCCAGCCCTTCCAGAGAGTGAACTGGTAACCATGGAACCCAAAGTTGTCACCATGAATCATACTGTTTCTGCCTGGTGTGGCTCAAGTTTCTTGGGTAAATAGACGCTCATATCAGATAGGACATTCCAAGGGCTTAGAGGTCACCTTACAGAAGCAAAGGGCAAGGCTGGGCCTCACTTTAAGCGAGATTAATTCTTAACCAATGCGCCACTCAGCCGGCCCGTGAGATTAATTCTTTACTGCACAGTGTTTAAAGCCAAAATTATAACATTTTCTTGTGTTGATAGTGAATGTAGATGTAGCATAAAGACAAGGAGGAGATATACAACTATGGGTTAGAAGGGATCTATATTTTATATGAAGTGATATAGTGTTAATTATAACTTGGTCTGTGAAAAGTTAAAGACATATATTGTAAGCCATGGAACAGCTAAACAAATGCAAAAAAGTGTAGTTAAAAAGTCAGTATGAATTTAAAATAAAGTTCTAAAAATGTTCAAATAATAATAAAAAATACAATAAAGAGAAATAAGACCCTACTTTTAAGAGCATCAAAAAATTAAAATACTTGGGAATAAATTCAACAAAAGATGTGTTAAGACCTATACACTAAAAATTACAAAACTTCTTTTTTTGTTTTATTTTGTTTTTGTTTTTGTTTATAAGTGAACACCTATTGAGCACTTACCAAGTCTAAGAACTTTACATGTATTATTGTATTTATTCTTCACAACAGCCCTATGCAGAAGGTACTGTTATTGTCTCCATTTTGTATCTGACAAAAATAGTATCCACGCTCTAAAAGCTCCACATTTCTGTTGACAACTTCAGGTTCATCTTTTAGAAACTTTCTCAGAATAATAGCATGTCTTCCAATTCTGGAAAAGAAAGAACTTGTGATGTTCATTCTGGGGACCTCGTTTCTTATTCTCTTGGTCTCCGATGAGATTGATATGTCCAGCCCACCAACTTAAATTCTAGAAATCAGATAGCAAACTCTAAATCTGAAGTGTTTTTGTGGCAACTGTAGGTAATATTAACACTTTTTTTTTGTACTCACAGAGTATTCCTGCTCTGCTCCTGACAGACCAGGAGACGTGGTGACATAAAAAGTGTTCAAATCTGTAGAGAATTTTTATGAGTTTATTTGAGCCAAACTGACAACATATGTCAGGGAGCAAGATATCAAATGCTCCAGAGAATAACAGTTTTGCAGTTTCTTTTATGCATTTAAAATTAAGGAGGGGACATAAGAAAGACTAGAGAAAGAAGGCAGGGGTTGGATTACAGGATAGTTAACAAGATTATGTCTCTCTTGAGGGTCAATACTCCCCTTCAAGGAGTATTACTTCTGGCGTTTCAAAGGTGTGTTAACCTAGATGCACAAGAACAATGGACAGAGCTGGCTTAAACTTTTCACTAAAGAATTATAGGCCTGGGGCATGACTACCTACCATGACCTGCCCAGTTAGGAATTTACGATCAGGTCACCCTGTGAGGTTACTTTCCATAGAACCCCCCATGTTTTGTCCACAGTTCCCCCTTTTTGTCATAAATCAATCTGAAGGATGCATTGATGAGCAACCTTTGGTCAGACAGTGTCGTCTCACAGTGCTAGGAGGGTTTATTTCTACAAGTATCAGTATTGACGTCACCTTGTTGACCACAGGGCATGGTCAATTTTTTTCCAGAGAAGGAAGTTGAGGCCAAATTTTTTCCAGAGAAGGAAGGGCAGGTAAACGGAAGGCAGTCAGGTCTTACGGTTTTCATTGTGCAAAACACTCTGAATCATTTCCATTCTATGAACTATCATGATCTAAGTTTTGCCTTCTGTCTCATTTTTCTGTATTTGGCATATATCATGTTACTCCAAAAATAAGACCTAGCCAGAGAGTAAGCCATAGCATGATTCCTCCAGGATATGGAGGGCATGCACCCCTGACATAAGAGTTTTATGACCTGTTTCAGAGAGAAGAGTGCCTTTTCCATAAACTCTTTCAGCTTAAAATATTCAATATGCTAAGGTGTCATATTCTGGCACTTCAAATCATGCTATGGCTTATTTTCTGGCTAGGTCTTATTTTGGGGGAAACAGGGTAGTATAACATTTACATAAGCCATGAAAAGTGTATTAACAGTTATACATGTTCAGTAATCATAAACTGTTGCACTATATAGAAAAACACTAAGAACAAGTATAACTATTATTATGATTAATATCATTAGCAAGTAGGTAAAAGCAATCAAACAAAATGGGTTCTGAGTTCAATATCAGTCCACAGGTATACAAGCTTTGTCGATGTCTTGGGATAGTTGACTATCTCTGGTGTTGGCAGCTTATAAAACATCTTTAGGAAATTAAATAAGATCAAAATGAATGAAAGGCTATTCCATATTCAAGAATTAGAATGTTGAATATTGTCAAGATTTTAATTCCCCCCCAAATTATCTATAGATTCAATTTCAATCTCTTTGAAAATCCTATCAGACATTTTTTATAGACATTCACAAGCTGCTTTTAATGTTATATGGAAAAACAATGGACCTAGAATACCTAAAACAATATTGAGGACTTACGATAGTTGAATCACTTATACCATCTGATTTCAAGACTTAACTATAAAGCTGTAGTCATCTGTACAGAATGATATTGGCATAAAGGTAGACATATAGTATCAGTGGAACAGCATAGAGTGAAATTGATCTGTACATCTAAGGGTCAATTGATTTTTTTTTTAACCTAGATGTCAGGGTAATTTAATGGGAAAAAATGATAGTTGTTTCAACTAACAGTGCTAAAGCAAATGGATGTCTGTGTGCACAAAACAGAACCTCAACCCTTATCTCACAACAAACATAAAATTAACTCAAAGTGAGTCACAGACATAATGTAAGTCCTAAAGTTATAAAATTTCTAAAAATCAAACTTTTTTTGTGTAAAACTGGATTAAGAAAATAAATATACCTTAAGCAGCAACAGAAAAGTATGAAAACAGAAAAAAAATAGATGATATGGGCTTCAACAAATTTTTTAAATGTTTACTATTGAAAAATACACTTAAACTAACTAGAAAGCAAGTCACAGACTAGGGGAAAAGATTTGCAAATCTGAGGGTTTGTATCCACTATATAAGGAAATCTTATGATTTAAAAAACACAAATAGTAAAGCACAAAAAGGGACTTCCACAACTGCTTCAGAAAGTGGCAAAAATGATGGAATAAGTGTGTTTGAAGTGAGGGGGAGTATTTTGAGGGGGATTGATGGCAATGTATCTTTTTACTGTAATAAATTTATTTTAATTTAAACATTCACCATATTGTTTGATCACACCTCATATGTGAAATACTACTCAGCTGTGAAAAGAATGAAATATTGACATGCAACAATGGGTGATTCTTAAGAGCCTTTCGTTGAATGAAAAAATTTAACTATAAGAGACTACAAACTTTGTGATTCCATTTATATGAATTCTATAAAAGGCAAAACTATAGTGACAAAAGAGAAGATCAGTGGTTGCCTTGGCGATGGGCTCAAGGAAAGGAATCAACTGCAAAAAGGAATGTGAATACTTTCTGGGGTGATGGAAATGTTCTCTGTCCTGACTGTGAATATGGTTACATGACTGTATACAATTGCCAAACTTATCAAACTGTTTACATTAAATGGGTGAATTTTCATAAAAGTAAATGATGCTTCAATAAAGGAGAGGCATAAAATACAAATTAAAAAATAGAAAATATTGGGGCCAGGGAAGTGGCTCAGTTGGTTAAGAGTTAGCTTGGGACGCCAGCTCTGAGCAGCAGGGCCACTGGTTGGGTTCCCACATGGGCCAGTGGCACTGTGCCCTCTACAGCTAAGATTGTGAACAATAGCTCGACCTGGAGCTGGGCTGCCGTGAGTGGCTGGTGATGGCATAGGCTGCAGTGAAGCTGCAGTGGGCTACCGTGAGCTACCATGAGAGGCTCAGTGTGAGCCAGTGTGAGCAGTCTGCGAGAGCTCCCATGAGCCGCCGTGAGCGGCCGTCCAATGGCTGGCGACCGATCTGCCTCAGCTAGGAAGAGCACATTACCAACATGGGTCAGTGAAGCGATGTCCTCCACAACTAGACTGAAGAACAAAAGGACAGCAACTTGTCTGTTCCCCTTCCCTCAATTCCCCAATAAAATCCTTTTTTAAAAAAAATAGAAAATATAGAATGAACTCCAGGACCTATTCATGAAATATGTCTCTAGGGTACACTTGTGCAATAAGATATGCACAAGATAACAGGACTTGTCTCAGATCATTGGAACCAGAGCTTTGGCATTCTAATCCAGTTCTGTCTATAGAAATTCCATCTATTAAGTGGTAATTTCTCTGGATCTCAGTTTCTTCATTAAAAAAAAAAAAAAAAAAAAAAGGTGGGCCGCTGAGTGGCGCAATGGTTAAGAGCTGGCTTGGGATGCCAGAGGGCCCCGGTTCGGATCCCACATATGAGGGCCAGTGACACTGCCCTCCACAGCTAAGATGCTGAACAACAGCTCAACTTGGAGCTGGGCTGCCGTGAGTCACCGGCGATGGCTAGACTGCAGCCCCTGCTGCAGTGGGTTGCCATGGGCTACTGTGTGTAGCCAGCAGCTGCCGTGAGCAGCTCCAGAAGCCGGCGACTGATCTGCCTCACCCAGGA
This sequence comes from Hipposideros armiger, assembly GCF_001890085.2. NCBI lineage: Eukaryota > Metazoa > Chordata > Mammalia > Chiroptera > Hipposideridae > Hipposideros > Hipposideros armiger. The sequence goes on along the minus strand of NW_017731401.1, from coordinate 3,602,934 downwards.
AGAGTGCAATGATGGTGCCAACTTGGGCCAGTGAAGCAACGTCCTCCACAACTAGACTGCAGAGCAAAAGGACAGCAACTTGTCTGTTCCCCTTCCCCCAATTCCCCAGCGCTGTTCCCATCCCCCAATTCCCCAATAAAAAAAACTTTAAAAAAAAATAAATGAGGGGCTTGTTTAAATGGCCTCTAATATCCTTACAGAAGAGTAACTACCTCATATGCCCTTCTACTCTATTTGTCGCTCACATCGAATGTGACTAATTGATCATGACCAAACTCCTGAGGAGCCCAGAATCCCAGTCTCTTCCTTTTCTTGTTCACACAGCATTCCAAGCAACCAGTACCAATTGCTGAATTTTGACTTATGAGAATTTTCTTTTTTACTCTAGAAAATAAGTAAATTTGTATAACCAGTCTGAATAGTATCTCAGAATCATACCTCAACTTATGGTTTTTGTAGTGCTAGATAGTTCTATGAGGGTAGCTCAAAATGGAGAATGACTAGCAACTTCTATAATACAAGCTGGTATAGAACAAAACAAGTACAAGGAAGATGGAAAAAAACACTGAGTTTGCATTGAAGCCAACCTTTGGAAATGTGATCTAAATGTGGAATTCAGATAAACCCTACCAACATCTCATGTCCTTTCTTCAGCATAAAGTCTTTTCTTGATTACTGCATACAGAGTAATTTATCACCTCTGAAATCCTTGCTATTTCTGATCATTCATGCAGCATGACTCTGATACTGTCTTATAATAAAATTACATTCTTATAAGTATCACCCCAAGCTATGTTTTGTCTCAGCAGGACATTGTATTGTGATCAATTAGTGATATCTACCACAGGCAAGGAGACTATGTCATGTGCCACCCCCGATTTTCCAAACACTGTTAAGTGTTGTATAAATATTATCTTACTGAACCTTCACAGCAATACTCTGAAGTAGATATTTTCTCCATTTTGCAAATTGCATAAGTTTCTCAGAGTCCCCCCTCACCCGCATTGTAAATGATGGAATTGGGCTTCAAAGCCTGAACTTTCCCCACCATGCCATGCAGATTCTCTTTATAACACCACCTCCTACCCACTCAGTTTCTGGCAAGTGCCTACCACAAAATACATTCTTAGTAAACATTTGTACAGACTTAATAAATGTGAGACATGCCAACTTGTCATGCAGCAGCCTAAAATAAGGAGGTTGTTTTTTAGACACTGAAGCTGGGGGCAAGTCTGAATAACCATGACAGAATTTTTTTAAAGGCATCCATGTTTGAAAATAAGCAAAGCATTTACATGCCTATAGGGCACAGGGGGTTGTAGCCAGATAAACATGTCTTCAAGTGATTAGATAGCAGGAGTATCATTTTCAGTACACACAAGGCAATACTAAAACCCATATGATAACTAACCTATACTTTTTTCATGGCAAAAACTGTCATCAGTTGAAATTTTAACCATATCACTTCATGCTGAAAATTCTTCAGTGGGTTGTCATGCATATCAAAGTCCACAGCTCAGCCTTAAATGTTCTTCATGATCTGATCAATATCTTTACCTTTAACCCCATGTCTTCACCTCAGTCATGCCGTTACTTAAAGCGTTCACATATCACGCAGTTTTGCATCTTCTGTCTCTTTATATACAGTATTCTTTCTCCCTGAATTGTCCTTTACTCTTCCTTATTCTTTAACACAAATGTAAGGCCTTAGCTCCTCTTGCAACTCTGTTCTGACCCCCTGAGCCTAGTAAAAGATTCTTCATCCCTGCTTAGAACAGAACCCTGGATTCATCAGAGCATCTTCATTGTAATTGTTGATTGCACGTTCACCCTCTTCTACCTGACCATAAGCTCTTTAAAGACAGAAATCACATTTTATTTTATAACTATATCACCCAGGATACTGTCTTGAATATAATAGGAGATTAATAATTATTTTTGGAATTAATGAATATCAGTTCTGTTCCTACATGACATACGGATATAAAGGAGTTAAGGAAAGTACCAACTACTTGGTTTTTGCTTGGGGGGAAGGCCTGTTTTTCTAGGAGATGAGATAATTTATCTTCAAGTTTCTATTAGGCAATCTGGTAGAACTGTAGTATTCCTCAAATTATGGTTGCCAGTCTCACTTGCAGTTTGGTTGGCCATGAGATGAGTTCTGGTGAATGGCATATATGCAGGAATGATTTAAGACACTTTTAAGCTTGGCTGAAAAAAATCTCCCATGTGTAATCTTCCACTCTTATTATCTTCCTCTTATCTGCTGTTGGGTGATACTAGGGTGACTTTGAAACCTCAATGCAGTGGAGCCACAAAATAGAAGTTGCCTGGGTCACTGAGTCACAGCTTGGGAAAGAGCTGGTCCAGAGGCACCCACTGAGAAACATCGACATGGCATGTTAAATCACTGAGATTTAGGGGTTATTTATTACAGAAGCTTATGTCATTTATCATGACTAGTTTAGTCAAATAAGAATTCTATTTGCACCCATATTGCAAGATTATACAAGATTCCACAGACATCTGAAAATGAAGCTTTTAAGGCCTTAAGGGGAAGTCATTCAGTTAAGTAGCACTTATTAAATCTTCTCACTGTAACATGTTCATAAAAGAGAAACTGGAAGTTGCAAAGAAAAAAAATTTCAGAATAGAGCAGACGGGGTGCTTACTCAGAGGGGCCCTGATAAAACGTGTTTGTGGTATTGGAGATCTACCCTCAGTGGTTTTAGCAAGACTCTGTACCTTACTCTTAGGACCCATGCATCTACAGAGTGAACAGAAATGCAGCTTGCTGAGCTCTTTTAGTGAACAGCTAGGAATAAAACAAAGTTAAGGCTGTAATTTAAATGAATCCTGGGGACTCTGTGAGTGCAGAAGGCAAGGTAAAGTATGTGCGGCAGGGGAGGAGGATTCCCAGGGATATTGCCCAATGCAGGCCTTTCTTCCCATCAACATGCCCTTTTTCTGATCCTTCCTGCTTCCAACTCCTGTTTTTTTTCCTTGCAATGATGGTGTTTCTGCTACTAAAGTCTTGTTCTGCCTATTGAAGTAGCAACCAAAATGTAACTCTAGAGATGTGGTTCCTGGTAAACAAGAAAGTGGAGAAAAGCAAGGAGTTAGTGCAGTTATATACTCAAAACAACCTAAGTCTGGTCACTCTAGAATGACTTTCCTATGATACTGCAGAGAACATTTGATTCAACTTTGTTTTGCTTGAATAGGGCCTTAGAATGTTGCAAAACACACTACTGCAAAGATGAATGAATATTGTAGGAAGTTAGGAATTACCAGGTATGATCAGACTCATGGCTTGGTACCAATAGAGCCTCAAACAGAGATATCACTCAGTTTTCAAGAGTTTATCTCAAAAGTTAATGCAGAGGACATCTCTTGGGGTGACTTCTCAGTTCTCTTTGATTTTATCTTATTGAGGAACAGCTCTGTGGCAGCCATGAAAATGCACTACTCAGATCTCCTGCAGTGAGGACTGTAACTCATGGATGGCCCCAGCTGCCCCATTCTGAGTCCACCATAACATCCATACCCAAGACCATCCTTCCCATAGGCAGTGTTCTCCAGCGACTGAGTATGGTGGGGACACGAAGGCAGGCTGCTTCTTGCAAGGTTATGAGAATGTTCTGATTCTTGACTTTGGCTCAGGGACTCCCATTGGTTTGGCCAAAACTTTCTTATGCTGCAATTTCAGATTGTGCCAGTCCAACCTCATTTCCTTCCTTCTCTCCCTCACAGGGATTACCTCTGCATTATGGTGTCCTCTGTGTCTTCCCTTTATCCTTTACAGGTGTTTCCCCTAGTAAGCAGGGAAAGCTGTGTAACGCTGTCTTGAAATCTGCTTCTTAGGAGGCCCAAACTACTGCAAGATCCCATCTCCAGGTGGGGTTCCAAGCACTAAGTCTGTGTTCAGGATCCTGTCCTAACTGCCATAGGACTAGACAACGGATCGAAGTGGGACCATGGGATGCTTAGTCCCAAGAACTTGGGGTGTAGAAGTCAGAGGTATGAAGATGGGGGCCCATGGAGCTCGGGCATATTCAGTATCTCCTTGGAGAAAAAGGCCATGGGCTCAAATGTTGAGATCCTGAAGCTGCCTTCATATCTTCTTTTTTTCTATATTTTCCTTTTAAACTATTATTTGATATTTTTGTGATTCTTCAGTTTCCTTCCACTGAATGTCCTCGTTTTCCTTTTGCTTAAGCTCATCAGATTCAATTTCTGTTACTTGCAAGTAGACAAATCTGACACAAATCAAATTTTTCATAAGTCGTCTATGGAGCTGCAAACTTGATCCAGATGCTTTTGAGATCCATTTGTGTGTCAGGCCTCTGATGGCATCTCTGTGATATTGAGTTTTGCCCTCTGCATGAAGTAGGCTTTATTTTGAAAGGGTGAAAATCTTTTATTTTTCCAGGTTATTGAACATACATTTAAAACTCCCAAAGCAAAGTTTAAAAACAACCCAAACATGACTTACTGAAAGAACATTTTAATAGTTAGGAGTTATGGGAAAGGATTTGTCGAACAGCATTTACAAAATCTCACATACAAAGAGAAGGTACTCGGAATTTATGAAAAGGGGAGTCTTATCCTACGTAGGCACCTAGTGAGAAAGGTCAGAGAGTAAGATTACCTATTTTCATATTTTCTGTCTGGATCTTACAGAGATTTTTACCTTCGAATGTTGAGTTGCTAATAAAATAGGAAAGATCTTAGATAACAGAGGGAAATAAAAAACTACAAGATGACACAAAATAGGGAAAAACAGAAGAAAATGTCTCACGGGTTACATTCTTTGAAAACACTCTTACACCAGCCCATAGCTCTCTGGCAATGTCAGCATATTTCTAAATGCCCTTGAGGCACACCTAATGAAGACTGAACTTGTCAAAAAGTGTCAGTGACAAAGTGGCACTAAATCATATTCTTTGTTCATTATTAACCTAAGAATCAGAATCAGAGCTGAGATTGGAAGCCCAGAGTTCTACAAACTATTTGAGACATCCATGTGAAAAAAACAGGCCACATCACCTCTGGAAGTACAGCTGCTGGGATGTTTTCAGTTTTATGAGAAAAGTTATTTTTTTTTTCATTTAGTTCACTGAGTGATTCAGAAACAGATGGCAGAACTTTTAAGGATTGTTTTTAAAGCCTCTAGAAATCTTTTTTTCCCCTTTGTTTTTAGTCAGATGCTAGTCCATTGACCATACTTAATGGGGGAAAAAGTGAATAAAGTTATAAGCATAATATCCACTCAGAGACGTGGACGCCTAATCGCATAAAAGGATGTGGTCTAGATTTTCAATCAAAAGAATTAGGTGATAAGCTGAGAATCTAGTTGACCTCAAACACTCCCTCAGGAGTTCACAAATATGTTTTCAAACACCAGACAAGCTCATCATTTCTGGTCTAAGCGGCAAAGTCTAGATATATATAACATTACATGAGTACAGAGCCCCAAAGCTCTCCTGGGTAATTTCAAAAGCTTTTCATTTGGGTTGGAAACAGAGAGGAACACAGATGATCAGTCATCATCTGTTTACTCTCCAATGACAGAATTAAAGAGCACAATTTGATTTCTGGCCTGACTTACTTCTGTCTTAATCTTTTTGGAAGCAGAGGAAAGATGGCAGTCGTGCTGTGGAACATTCTTTCCTGCATACTCTAAGCAGGGACCAAAGCATACCTTTCCCTCAGAGGCCCAGTGACATATTTTTCTCCACAGAGGATCTGGAGCAAGGGGAGGTCGCCATGTGGCAAGTATGTCAGTCCTGACGCACTCTGAGCCACTGATTTCTTCTCTCCTTATAGGTACACAGCTCATTTAGCATCTGTCTCTTCCTGCCCAGTGGGCTCCGTGGCCTGTCCTTCCAATAGCCTATTAGCAACTGCTTGAACAAAAACAAAAACAAAAACTCATCCTCGGGAAAAGCAATGATTTATAATCCATTTAAAGGGCAGTCTAAATCCAGATGGAGAAGTCTACACGTAGTAACAAAGGAGCCAACATTTAGAGTGCTTCTTATGAGCCACGCACTATGTGATTTAACTTACTTTGTTCTTACTACAACTCTATGAGTCATATACTCTTATTAACACAAATTCATAGATGAAGAAACCATGGCACAGAGAAAGTAAAAAAAAAAATTGTTAACATAACAACATCTAGTCATAGAGTAAGAAGTCTTCATAGAGTAACGAATAGAAGTGAGATTTGAGTCCAGGCAGTCTGGTTGAAAACGCTGGGACCTCTTGAGCACTATGCTGTATTTCCTCTCTACCTCCAAATTAAGTAAACATACTCTGTAAAGATGCACTTCCGTCCATTGTTAATATTACATTCTGCATGATTTTTCAAAACCTTTAGCTCACTAGAGCTTAAACTTCATTCCAGAAAGAATCTTTTCTCTGTATTTACATATCTAACAGAAACTCACAGGGATGGTCTGCCCCAAGAGAAAGTCCCTAGTTCTTTATGAAATGTGGACTCTCATGCTCAGGATTCCAAAATTATAAGGTTTTGTTATTAGTGTCTTGCCCTTGTCTAGTTGTGTTTGTTTTTCAGCTCTGCCCTCTCCAACTAAAGAAAGTGAGTAAATGTTACCTATATAAAAAAAGAAAGAAAGAAGGGCCAGCCAAGTGGCTCAGTTGGTTAAGAGCTCACTCAAGTGTGCGAGCTCTGAGCAACAGAGGTTCGATGCCTGGCCTGAACTGATCTGCCAACAGGTGGCAAGATGACTCAGCTAAAAAAAAAATAAGGAACAGAAAAAAGCTATGACTCCATGAGGCAACTGCCTCATCCCCATTCCAGTAGACTTAGTTTTTAAATTCCTTCTTGACCATCCTTCCTTGGTAGAGAACACTCCAGTTTAGTGTATGTAGCCACTAGTAATGTGCAAACTTTCTTTAATTTGGGTGGTCACCGTCTTCTGGTCAGGGAACAAAGCACTGAAACTTATTTCATGGTATCAAACATGAGGATGGGTGAAAAGACCATAAGGAATGTACGAAGAAATACATATTATGATTCAATTACATGAAAGGTGTTTTACCTCCTTTTGTGGCAAGGTTTACAGAAAATAGAAGACACAACCCCAGAGAAGGTGGTCTGGCCAGGACCTACCCACCCTGGCTAAAATGCATTCAATAGTACGAAAGTGACTTAATAAGTAATCAGGATTCCTAGAGTCAATAATTTCCATTGCTGCCACTGCCTGCCTCCAGAGACAGGAAATAAACAGCCCACCCCCAGTCCATATAAACCACAGATGCCTCCCAAACCACAAGTTTGCCCTGGAAACTTGTCACAGTCATGCCAGCTGCCTATGTTGTTACTTTCCACAGATCCCATCCACAGGCAGGATGGTTTTACTGTTGCAGAAAAAAAAACAGCCTAAGGAAGCGAGGGAAAAATGAACATGTGATCCTTTCCAATCAAAAATGAAAAAATGTGAACATGTATTTTAAAGTTCATATAAAAATGGGAAATCAAAGAGTTTGGGTTCATTCAACTTTATCCCATCTAGCATCTATGACAGCACATGGAACATAGCAAGTGCTCAACAATGTGTGATAAATGAATTTCTATAAAATGTATCAGGTTAAAGGATTCTAAGAGGTCCATACAGCATGGATATAAATCAGGTATCTGGCAAGGTTGTTTTACAGAGAGAACTAGCTCTGGCTTCCAGTCAATGGAGGAAGCACTGAAAAGATCAGAGTTTCCAACTTTGTTAGTCCGCTATTGGACCAGCAGGACCAAATAAGGGAGAAAAGCCACATGGAGAAGGGTGGAGATTGCTAAACTCAGTATCTTGCCATTCAACTGATTAATAAGCCATCTTACTGCACTGCGAGCCTGAAAGCTATGTATTTCCATGCAAAATGATTATCCCTGTCTCTTGCTTCTTTTTCGCAATGCCCATCCTCTAGGCTTCTGGCTAAGGTAAACATCAAAAGACAGATCATTTCTAGGTCCAACAAAGCAACTTAGTATTCTGTTGACTAAAGAATTAGGTGAAGAACAGTGAACTCTCGCTAATTAAAGTCTTTTAAATGTTTTAAAATCAATTCCAAATTACTTGAACTAACTCTAATTTTATTTTCTTAGTGTTGCCCGGGACACAGTTCTTTCCTATAATTCACCCAGATCAATTTTCTGTTCTTCTCCTCCCTGTTCTGTGTTCTGGACGTCACACCTCTGTGACTGCATCCCCTGGACTCCTGTGCCCTCTGGCTTCCTGTTTCCTTTAGCCAGTGAAAGGCACCAGCAGATGAAAAGATGGGAGAGGAAAACCATCAGGGCATTTCTACTTGGCCCTTTCTGCTGGAACGTGACTTTGGCAGTAGCCACAGGCTGCTATGACTACAGCTGCTTCTGTAGCTCAGCTCCCTTCCCTTTCCCTCTTTTGGCCCATGGGTGGTAGTGGAATTCCACAGTTAGTCGTCATTGGCTACCCCACCACCATTCCCTGAATCGTCCCCTATCCATGCAATCGTTTCTTCAATAAATTACTCTCAATTAAACTCTTCTGGCTGGTACATCATGTTAAAGAGTTTCATTTTTATCCTAAGCGTATCAGGAAACCATTGAAATGTTTTAAGGATTGGGAGAGGAATGTGGAAGTAAAATCATAATTAGATTTGAATTTTAAAATATAGCTCTGGTTTGGAAAATAGATTGGAAAAAGAAGAGAGTACCTGTGGATAGACCAGTTCGGAGATTATTATGGTGGTCTAGAAGCGAAATGAAGAGCTTGGGCTATGGTGTTGGTAAAGGTGATGATGAAGGATTCAAGAGATGTTTGAATGTAAAATCAACAGAACCTAGTGATGGACTCAATATGGAGAAAGGGAGGTAGCGGGGAGATTGAGATGCCAAAAGTAAATTCTTGTTTGGGGGTTTTGACCATGCAGCACTGAAAGACCAGATGTCTAGGATAATGCTCTTTATTTTGATTTAGGGCATGCTTATTTTCAGTTGTCTTTAAGATATCCAAGTAGACATATAAATACACAAGTCTAATAACTCAGAATAGAGGTCTAGACTTGAGATTTGCATTTGAGAGTTGTCTCTATATAGTTGTTAATTAACCCTGTGAATTATGACCCCTGGGAATGAGAAGTGCTTTCAACGTCCCAGATAAAAATCTTATGGAGACTCTTTAGGGACCCTAAAAATAAGGACAAATGAACAAATTTGTGAAATGTACCTCCCAGCTGGTTTTTTATTGCCCAGATCAGATGCAAACATCAATGCAACATTAAAATAATAAAAAGAACTATTATTAAGTACATATGATATCATTTTTCATTACCCAAGTCTGATGAAAATGTTTTAATGCCTTATGAGAGGATGTATGCTAAGTGAACAAAGTGATATACTTATGTTCTCAAAAAACTTTTTTTTTTCACCCTAAAGTACTAGGACTTTATATTGCACACACTTAAGTGAAGTTGTCATGGTAACTAACTGCAGAGGCTTGCTGTCACTATTTGTGCTATTCCATGGCCTAGCAATATTGCCGAGGTTCCTATCAATCTCACCCACATCCAATTCAAGGAAGAAATTCTTCTTGATCCAGAGTCCTTTCTTCTTCACCAATTGCCAGAGAAACTTTCCTAGATTCTTATTCCTATATCCTTTAAGGCTGGATCTCATTATGCTGTGGGACCTCATCTTTATACAACTTCTAATTAAAATGGCTAAATCTGAACATGTAGAACAAAAATATCCAGTTTTATAAATGTAACCAAACAGGGATACCTTTTAGCATAAGAGACAATATTTTAGTTATAAATACACATATGTGTACATACACATACATACATGTACTGAAACATCTCATAAAGCAGTGCTTGCTTTCTCTACTTGCAGTCCACTCTAAAATTTTCTGTTCTATTCTGCTTAGGACTTTAAAATCTCATTGAGATCCACTAGCTTGATTTCAGAATCCATTCTCTAAACCAGTGGTTCTCAACCTTCCTAATGCTGCAACCCCTTAATACAGTTCCTCATGTTGTGGTGACCCCCAACCATAAAATTATTTTCATTGCTACTCTATAACTATAATTTTGCTACTGTTATGAATCATAATGTAAATATCTTTTTGTTTTCCGATGGTCTTAGGCAACCCCTGTGAAAGGGTCGTTCGACCTCCAAAGGGGTCGCAACCCACAGGTTGAGAACCGCTGCTTTAAACACTGTTTCCTTCACCAATTTTGTAGGTCTCTGTTTTGCCATTCATGCATCCTTGGACCCTCCCAGTGCCCTAGGTGTTGTTATTGAGGTTTGCTAGCTTTTGACCGGAGTCACTAGGTAAAAAGGGGAGAAAGAATGACTGGTGAGGTAAGCAGCTATACACGGGTACAGTTACATGTGCATGTATATACATACATGTGTCTTTGTCACAGTCCCAGGGAGCTCATTATTTTGTCTGTCTAAGGATGTTGATGATTTTGTTTGTGGTATCAGACAGGCACATTTAAGAGAAATTCTTACCTGGGCTTAATGAAACGAGGCGTTGTGTTTTTACTGAGCAATTGGTAGGTGTTTAACTTAAGGACACAGTACATTGTGAGGACGACCAGTTTTCCATTTTTATGTTGGCTGCCAGAAATCATCAAGCTAAACACAAGTGTACATTCTCTTCGTTTCTAGATCCAAGTTCCAGTCTCACCCTTATTTTTCTTTTATTCTTATCTCTATGCTATTTTGCGTTTTATGTATCTTTGAAAACCACCTCAGATGTTGTTTTCTTCCTGGAACATTGGAGGATATAAAGAAAAAAGGGTATAAAGAAAAATGGGAAGCGCTGTGTGAAGTGGTTAAGAACACGAGCTCTGGAATCAGGAGGCCTGAGTTTTCTGGGGACCGAAAAGAGGAACAGTCCTTTATCTCTTTACACTTGGCTTCCTCATCAATTAAATAAGGGCAATAAGAACACCTTCCATAGAGGCCTGTTGTGAGGGTTATGAGATAATGCATGTGAAGTACTTAGCAGACGTCCCATGTACTAAGTATTCAATTAATGTTAGATATTGTTGTAAAAACAAATGTATTTGAGTTTGTATATAGGTGACTGTTTCTGGACACACACACACACATACCCCCACAAACCCATGCAGGCATGCCTCATGAAGAAATATTAACAGCTCTTTATTGATCCAAAGCTAGTGGGACATGTGAAGAAATGTTGTTTTCATGACATCTTAGTGCCTTCAGACGATTCTAGTGAAATTTTTGTGAAGGAGTTCTACTAGTCACCATAGGCTGCCATAACAGAATACCACAGACTGGTGGCTTAAACAACAGAAATGTATTTGCTCACAGCTCCAAAGGCTAGAAGTCCAAGATCAAGGTGCCATCAAATTCTGTTTCTTGGGAGACCTCTCTTCTTGACTTGTAGACGGGAAGTATCCTCGCATGGCCTCCTCTCTATGTGCATGCGGAGAGAGAGATCCCAGGAGCATCTTTCTTGTCTTATAAGGACCCCAGTCCTATTGGATGAGGGCCCCACCCTTATGACCTCATTTAACCTTAATTATCTCCTTAAAGACCATATGTCCAAATACAGCCACATTGGGGATTAATACTTCAACATATAAATTTGGGGGAGACATAATCCAGTCTGTAACGGTAGTCATTGGTAGAAAGGAGTCCAGGAGCTGTCAAGGAGAGAGAAAAGACATCAGAGAATGAGATTTTTCCAGTGTGGACAAGGGAGGAGAAGGGAGACAAAAAGAAGTCCTGTTGGGGAGGCCTTCATCTACCAGAACACATAGTTCAGGCAAAAGCAGGGTGGCCGTTGACACC
>NW_017731401.1:3587399-3589806 GCF_001890085.2 Hipposideros armiger | reverse complement strand
AAATGGAGGAAGAGGAGGAAGGTAATGGAGAGAAGGAAGTAGAGAAGAAAGGGGATGAAGAAGAGGGAAAGGAGAGAGGGAACAGGGTGAGGGTAGGGTGGTAAAAAGGGCTGTGGACAAGAATTAGGTAGGGTCTGAATTCTAGGTCCTTATGGCCCTTGAACTTATAGTCTTTGAACTTAAGTGTGAATTTTTGACACTCTCTGGGCCTCAGATTCTTTCTCTGCATGTGTGTATTACTGCCATAAAGTTAACTCTGACTCCTGGCAACTCTATGAATGAGTGATGTCCACAATTTCCTGTCCAACAGCTCTGCTCAGCTCCTGTAGATTCATGCCTATGGCTTCTTCTATGGAGCCAATTCATTTCATATTTGATCTTTCTCTTTTTCTGCTGTCTTCTATTTTTCCCAGCATTATTGTCTTTTCCAAAGAATCCTGCCTTCTCGTGATGTGCCCAAAACTTATGGTGCATTAAGCAGCTACTACTGCTCCAAGAGTGCTTTCCCAGAAAACACTGGAAGAAATCTAGATGTTAGTATCGTAGCCCTCTCTAACTTTATTCTATGCCCTTGTTACTGTCCCTTACCAAATCTACACCAGAAGTCTCAGTTTGATGCCCTTCACAGAGCCCACACTGTAAGCCAGCCTTATGATGACTGTGCCACCTAAATGACATCCTGTGGGTGCCTCCAGAATTGAGATCTCTTCAACAGGAATCAGCCCACTCTATACTGAATTTTACTCTCTAAGAAACAGTAAGATTACAGTGCAATTTCAAAGGTTCCAATAAACTTTAACAAATTAATATCTATATCCAAGATGTAAGATGCTCCCCAGCAGGAGATGCTCTTGAGTCATCAGACATAGTGGCAAGACTCCCATCCCAGCTCAGGTTCAGACTGCTTCACACCGACTCTCTGCCACAGCACAGCCTGACTCACCACCATGTGGAAGACCCCCCAGCTGAAGGATCTGGCCTGAAATTGTTGCGGGAACAGTCCTGGGAACCCTTCCACCATCACCATTGTGCATATGCGCAGCCTCTGTGAAGCCTCATCTGAATTCAGGATGCTGCAAGGAACAACCCGCCTAAGAATTCTGTAACCCAAGCCTCAGTCTGGGAGCCAAGCTATGTAACCCACTGGCATCAAACAACTCAGAAAATGAACTAAGTTTAGAACGTCCAAGTAAACACTGAAGTTCTTTCCTTACTGTTTGGGTCCAAAGAGCTATTCTGGACTCCACACCATTAACAAAGCAACGTAACCGACAAGGAGCAATGGCCAACGTGAATGCAGGTTGGGAAATGAGGGAGGCTCTCAGCTCCTCAGTAGATTAGCCCGGCAGCTGTCCCTTCACTGGCAAGCGACAGAGCCAGGCTGTAGCAATCAACACACGTTTTTGGGATGACTTCAGGGCTCTCCATATTTAGCTACTCTTGGTCACAGACGATCAGAAATGGCTACTTTGGCCACTTTTTTCTTTTTTTTTAATTTAACCACATCGGATTAAAACCTTATTCTTCAGCAGTTTGTTCCCAGCCCAGGCTATTTCCAAGTAAAAAGCAAGTACGTGAAATCTACCATCAGGCCACAGGAAAAAAAGTAAACATCTGATGTGTTTAAACAATCATGTCTGTATTTCTCTTTTGTTAGCCTAACGCAACTCAGTGACTTCAAGTATCTGTCACCTTCAGCTCCAACATTGGGCAGCTGCAAATGTGGGGGAAGAAAGTCTATAAACAAATTCCAAGATTTCAGAAAAGCTCACAGAAAAATTATGGTTCCCCAAGATAAGACTGTCGATGCTCTCTAACACATCCAGTACCTTTGCTTTAGGCTGGAGTTATATCATCGTAATGGAGTAAATACTCTTTTTGAAACCTCATGCTGATCTAAAGTTTTGATTAGCAGTTACCTAACTCTTTAATTAGCAAAAAATGATACAATTTTTTTTCATACGAAATGTAGTTTGGTATATTGCATGTTTCCAAATATGGGACCCAGGAGGGAACCATAACAAAAGGAGTCTTTGAGGGTGAAAATACTGGAAACTACTGAGAAATTATTCTGAAGAAGTAATTAAGGAAAATGAAGCCACAAAAACTTTATCCCAGCCTTGCCTGTGATAAGAGAAGTTCAAAGCAACATGAAAGACCAGCCACAGAAGATGTGTTAATAAATTATGATATACTTATATAGTGCAAATGCTAAGCCATCATTTAAAGATGCTGCTGATGTGAATTTATTGAAAGGGCAGAAGTGTCCATAATATATTGCTAAGTGAAAAATAACAGGTTACAAAGTAGTTTAATGATGAGGGTAAACCCTAAAGAGGGATTGTCTCTAGAATCTCAGGGGTTCTCAACCTTCCTAATGCCGTGACCCCTTAATACAGTTCCTCAT
>NW_017731401.1:3564437-3586752 GCF_001890085.2 Hipposideros armiger | reverse complement strand
TTTTCTAGTTCTTTTCTTCCCACATCACCCCCATCCCCCTTATTTTTCAACTCGTTTGAAAAGCTTTTGTGTATAGGAAATATCCTTGTAGGTTTTTTTTTTATTCCAGTGGGTCTTATCTCCACTTGGGTCTCACAATATGAAGCGTAACCAGCCCAGCCTTGCATGGAGCAGACATTCAATAGACACCTGTCTCTATTGTCCACCCGACCTTGTCCTTTTCCAGAAGATTGTAAATTACCTCGGGGATGAGTCATGTCCTGCTTATCTTGGCACCTCCCTTAGTGCCGTATGATAACTTCTGCACACAATAGGAGCTCAATAAATATTAGTGAACAAAATGAGTAACCGAATAATGAGGACAGATCCTAGCTTAGTTTGTGTTTACTAGAGAATTCTAAGCCATTTCTATCTCCCTTTAGCTCAGAAATTCTCAGTGAGGAGCCAGTTTTGCTCCACAGGGGACATTTGGTCATGCATGTTTGGAGACGTTTTTAAATGTCACGACTGGGGGGAGGGAAGATGTTACTGGCATTGAGTGGGCAGAGACCAAGGATGATGCTGAACATCCCACAATGCAGAGAACAGATTCCCACAACAGAGAGTTTCTAGCCTGAAATGTCAATAGTGTCAATGCTGAGAAACCCTGCTTTTGCTGTATATGTACCTCTAAAGCCATCAGCACATTACACTTGTTTTTTTGTTTGTTTGTTTTTCCTTTCTCTTTTACTGCCCCAACACACATGTGTAGCTTTTAGGGAGTCTCCAAGGTTAAGGCGAAAAATCTGCAAGTCTATCTGGGCCCAGTATTATCATCTATTGACTGATGAGTAAGCCCTGCCCAACTACCTCTCAGGGTTATTGCGAGGGTAAAATAAAAGAATAAATCTTCAAATGTTTTTAGAAACAGATGGGATATATTAATAAACTCTGCCAAGATGTATACTGAGGGGGAAATGGGATATTCAGTAGAACACGAATCTCACTCTCTCACCAATAAACACATTTATTTTCTATCCTGCATCATCCAGTAAGCATTTATTAAGCACTCTCCATATAGAACAAAAAGTGCTACTAGGTTTTCAATAGAAAAAAATCATGCAATTGTATGACATGAAGGTAATATTGTAATCATTTCTGGGCTCTAGGCAACTCGAAATATTTTTGTTAAGCTGGAAAATGTTTTCCTTATTTCTCTATATGGGCATGAACAAGGATTGCAGAAAGTGTGGCTGAGTTAAATCCAGAACTCATTACCACGGCCATGTAATCAGACAGCGATCACTTTTGTTAGATATTTTGTTGGTCTTATTTATATGAACTCGGCCTCCTTTGGTTTGGCTGCCAATATCTAAGGCTCTTGAATTCCTAATCTATAGATCACATATGTTGAGAGCTCAAATCCAAGAAACTGCCCAAAGAAAACATCAGAATCTTCTGAATGAAGGGAGTTCTCAGAACTTAAGAATTTAGATCTTAAACAGAACATAACAATGTTGAAAGGCATGAGCAATTGTTTTAAAACAAACCAGGTACATCGACTCTTTGGTCAGGCTCCAAAGCGTTGATTTGATCCATCAGGATGGTCTAAAATATGCGTGATTATGTTTTGAGGAGCCTAATGCCCATTAATCCCGTAACTACAGAACCGTGATTTTATGCGCATGCTTAAGAGACGTGTTGCGTTTTCCAATTTTTTCCTAAATTTATGGCCGAAGGGTTTTGCAAATTGGGTCCCTGTGAGAACATGAGCCAGTTGGAAAGCTCTGGAGGAGAAATAGCTGTTTTAAAACGTCTGTGAGAATACAAAATACCGAACACACTTATGATAATTTGAGTCAAAAGTGTAACTTTATGAATTGATAGCTTTGTCATCTATTCTATGAACAACTATAGAGTAACTTTTATGTAAATATAGCAAGAGTGAGGTGTTGTTTAGAGGCTAAGACATAAAGAAGAGTTTGCAATCTATCTGGAAACGTACATGCATGAAAATACGTCATCTGAGAGATGTCATCAGACAATGAATAAGACGTGTCAAGTGACCAGCAAAGTCAATAATTTCTGTAGGCGAAAAGAAAGATATCGTGAGATACAGAGTGACAAGAAAGGATTCATGGGGGCTAAGAGACTTGAACTTGGTCTCGAGTGACAGGTAGATTGGTCAGGTAAAAAGGAAGGGAAGGAGAAACATTTTTGAAAGGAGCTCTAATGAGAGAAAAGATGCATTCATTTTTAATTCATTGATGCATTCAAAATAAGTATCATTAAAGTCATTTTTATGTCCAAGATGCTCTGTTAACTCCCATGGATACAAAACTGAAGTCACTGCACACTGTATCCTTATAGAGTACATAGTCTAGCTTGAGGGCACAATTACAACTTCAGTATTATAACACAGTGCTCTCCAGCATGGGTACAAACCCTCCAGGGAATGTGCAAGATGGGTACAGAAAAAAATAACAGATTCTCAAATCATATTTATTCTTAATTTTATAATTTTTAATTTGCACATGTTTTATATGTATGAAAATGTATGACTGGTAGTGTGTTACATCATTTATAAATAAGTATACATATATTAGGGATAAGTGCTCAAAAATATTTGCTGATAATAGTGTAAGATCAAAAACAAGTGGAGGGCTGTCTGAGTGGCGCGTTGGTTAGGAGTTGGCTTGGGACGCCAGCTCTGAGCAGCAGGGCCCCGGTTCAGATCCCACATGAGGGCCAGTGATGCTGCACCCTCTACAGCTAAGATGGTGAACAACAGCTCGACCTGGAGCTGGGTTGCCATGAGTTGCCGGTGATGGCATAGGCTGCAGTGGGGCTGGCCGGCAGCTGGCAAGCGCTTTCGTGCCATGAGCTGCCATGAGCTGCCATGAGCGGCCGTCCAATGGCTGGCGAGTGACTGCCTCACCCGGGAAGAGCGCAATGATAATACCAACATAGGCCAGTGAAGCGACGTCCTCCACAACTAAACTGAAGAACAAAAGGACAACAACTTGTCTGTTCCCCTTCCCCGATTCCCCAACGCTGTTCCCCTCACCCAATTCCCCAATAAAATCTTAAAAAAAAAAAAAAAACCAGTGGAGCCCTGCTATAATATTGTACCTGCTACACTGGGAGTGTGGACATATCCTCTGGGAATCCAAAATCCTGGGGTCGGACAGTGTCCACATGGTACCAGAGGAGAGGTAATGATAAAGGGAAGGAGAGTGGCAGGTGAGGGGCTAGAAGAGGGGCAGATTTGGAACCATACTTGGGAGGTAGCCATACTTGGTAGGTAACACCAAGCAGATAGGTGTTATGGATGAGATGTGGGGGCTAAATTAGGCTGTGCAAGGGCAAATTCTCATCTCAAGAGCAGCCTCTCATTCAAAAATTCTACAGAAATTCTAGCTAGAGGACAAGTCTATAGAAAGGCCAAGATTGCTGGGGTTTTGCAACTTTGCTGATTCTAAACAAGGTATAAAAGCCTCACTCTTTACAGCAAGTTAAACATTCATGGTTCATACCCTTTGAAAGCTTATAGCCACAAACTAATATTTTCTAGTCGAGAAAGATGACTTCCTTTAAGAGAACACATAAGGCTGAAATCCTCTATCCTGTTGCTTCCAAATTAGCCACACTCTGAACAGAAGACACTGCCAAGCTTAAATCATCCCTGCTGTCTACCAATTTCCCCTTTACTTTCCAGAACAAAGATTGTAGATACATTAATCCTCATTCCTTATACTGGATTTAGATGTTCTCCGTGGAATGTCTAGTCCCCCATAGACCTGGTTTAGCCCTAATGTGTATGTGGATGAAAATCCGTTTACAAAATATTGCACCCAAGCCCAGTGGAAGCACTGTTAAACACCCTTATTTTGTTACCATGAAATATGAGAAGAAATGCTAGTAATGAACCCTGGAGACAGACAGAGAGCATATAGGTGGAGACGCCATTGTATGGCAGAGAGCATCACACCATTCCATTAGAGTAATTAGGTTGTACCAATATACTATTGGGTGTTAGTACACAGAAAGAAATCAGTGTCACTTGTGGCTGGTGGCTTGCATGGCTGCTAATGTATTAAATGCATTGTATCCATGGTCCTTTCATTCCAACCAGAACCTCATAAGCACAATTAGTATACAGACTATCACCAAGGCGAAGGTTGTTTTACAGGCTATGAAATTCTATTGGCTGCTAGTAAGAAAAAGAAATTCCTCTTCTGAGAGCTTTAGGCTGCTAATTTTCTCTGGCTTCAGTAAACAAAAATGTTAACAGATGGACAGGAAACTCTAAATTATTCTAGATTGAATCCTTGAATTTTCATGGCCTACCATGAAAAGAAAATGTTTCCTAAGAAAAGTGAAATGTTAATAAATCCTTGGTCATCATCATAACACAGGTATTAAATAATTAAAACTTTTCCACAGAGAAGTTCTACAGTTCTACTAAGATTCTTCACCATCACACCTTCCAATGAAAAGCACTCTGGGTGTCATCAGAGGTGTCTGTAAGAGTAGACGTGTTCTGATGGACTGACTCCACACTCAAGGTCAAACTTGAGTGAACTAGTAAGACCACATTGGAGAAAATGGAAAACAGCACAAACTAGGGTTCACAGCTGGATTAGACATGCTTCAAATTGTTTGTGTAAAATGGAACTCTATAATTAGAAAAAAAAATGGCAGCATGGAGAATTATTTAATCCAAAATGACTGTCATCTTTGACGTTTAGCTAATTTAATTAGCTTTCTCTGGACAGGAAAGGTATATGTTTAATTTTTTTAAGTAAGAAAAAAATATTAAACCTCTAAATGCTTTTATTATATTGCTCTCAGTGGTAAGATTTGGAAAGAACCATTTATGCTTTCTCTCAATTAAAATAATACTCTTGCTTAATTTATCACCTGTCTGAAATTTCTTGAATGCTTTCTGTAAGCAAGAACATAGGAATCCATTTGTATGTCTCAAAGACAGCTGGACCACCCTAATAATCTACTAGGGGACTCAAAGTTATATTTAATCAAATTTAACCTCATCTGGAAAAGTTTTGAGTTCTGCATTAGAGCACGTAATAAATAACAGGCTAGAATTTGGCACTTTCCTTAGTGAGACTTTGATACTGTAATTTCCTTTTTCCTTCTAGCCTCAGCGCAGTTTCTCTGACATCAGGATGCCTATTTAGGTTTGGGGCTACAATTATTTAGGCCAATTGCACAATTACTAGCTGTTTGAAAAGGTTAAGTTATTCACTTCAATATAAAACAGTGTCCTAATTTACATTTTGCAGGATGGATGGATAGACAAATTGATGGATACACACAGAGATAGATGAGTACATCCTATGAGAAGCACGATAGTTTGTGCACTTACCAGCAAATGAACGCCCATAAACTCATGGTGTACATACCAATGATAGTGATTGTCAATGTGTATTCGGCAACAAATAAACACTAAGACTTTACTGTCTCTCATTCAGATAACATTGAACCTCCCACTTTAAAAATGTATCTGAAACATAAAGTGGTTCAAATTTTCCAGAAATATATCCCCAAACACGATAGTATGGATGATTTTATTATTACAACTAGTCCATATTTTTAAAATTGTTCTATCTTTAGTGAATGAAATTTTAATGCCCTTCAGCTATGGGATGAGAAAAATAAATACAGTGCAAGCTATTAATAGTAAATGTGTATTGTCCATGGAATCTATGAGCTGCAAATATCTTTACAGATAGTCTAGTCTAAAGTCCCACCCAGTGTAAAAATTCCCAGTAAAACACCCTGGACAGATGGTTATCTTGTCTGTCCAAACCTACCAGCAACCAGGAAATGCCTTAGAAGGCAACTCATTCACTGAGGAAGTATCCGTTTTCTCAAAACTCTTTCTTTCTGGTAGGATGTGCATTCTTGTAACTTTTTGGTTGCCTTTCAGGCTACTATAGCAGTGAAAGTGTTCTCTAAGGGAGCCAGGCTCACGTCTAGTGACTGCCACTTTCTTTCAGCTCTTCTCCATGCATTATTAGATATGAGGACAAGAACACAATGGGAGAGTCAATGAGAATCCTGGACATTAAAATTATCATCCCCAAGTCGTTCAGTCTTGTAAGGCATGTTGCTTTTAACACTGACATATAACAGGGATAAATACAAGGCTGTAACACAATTCAATTAACCAATTGCAGAAGAAATGGTAGAAGAGATTTGACTTAGCAGAAACATATTAAAAACAAAACAAAACAATGCTTCTCTTTCCACTCAGACTTCAAATATCAAGGCTGCACCTAATTAAAAATAATTAATGAGACGCTGCATGTGAGTCAGTAGTGTGATATGGCCAAAAAAGTCTGACAAATCTTAGCTTGATATTAATAGAAACATAATTTTCTTAAAGGAGGGAAGTGAGATTATCACTTATTTTTTAATCATGGTCGAAACACATCCTTAAACTCTGCCTTCAGGGTCTTTGAACAAACTGGATGAGTCCAGAAGAGAGCGATAAGGAGGGCAAACGATTTGGAAACCATTTCAGATGTGAAAAGGGAACTGCAGTGGTTTAACCTGGAGAGCGGCAACCAGGGATTTTGTTGTGGAAGGACAGCTGGTCTCAGGAGCAGCAAACCCCAGACACAGATGAAAACTCATGGAATCCGGTTTCAGCTCACGGCAAAGAAGGACTTCCTAATACAGACGCTGCTCAGAGCCTGGAGGGCTGTTTTAACAAGCCTGAGGAGTCTCCCGATATCAGCAGTGCTCAAGCCCTATGAGATATACTCATGATGGAAACATGGTTGAAGGAAAGCAAGGCCTGGAAACCCAGAATCAAATGTTTATTGAATGCCTACTACTTGCCAGCCTTCACTCAACAACACAGATACAAGTGCTGCCCTTACAGGGCTTATCATCTAAATGGAAGGGGTTGCACTAAACAGTCTTTGAATTTCCTTTTAGTCCTGGGGTTCTCTGATACTGTTAGTTTAATACACTCTATTATACGTAGTATCACATAGAACTGGGAAAACATGTCAAATGTGACTTTGTAAATACTCTGGTGGAGAAAAGCTTTTTATTTAAAAGATTGGATCCTTAATTCAGCATTTACTAAGTGCCAAATAGGTGCTGGGTATCGAAGTGCTCCATAAGGAATAACCTACCCTAAAGGAAGTCACAATCTGTCATTTTCACCACCCCTTTTCAAGCCTGCTTCCTCCAGTACTTGGGCCAGTTCTGAGTCACAACACCAATATATATAAGATGACCGTATAACCTATCTTCCAAATTGGGACATTTTTGAAAGTGAAAAGGGTGCTATTAATAAATTGCACTAAGGCAGCAGGTGTGAAAAGGGACTGTCCAGACAGATTGGGCAACTGGTCAACCTATTAATAAGCCTCTAGAGCAGAGGAAAACCCAAGCCTCCTGAGAACAATAAATCCTCTTTGTAGTTGACTATGTGGACTCGGTATCAATTGGTTTGTCAACCCAGCTTCTCCCCACTTTGTCCATTTCAGAAATGTGATTCTTAGTCACTCTTGATTCATCCGCAAGTGAGCACTAGATCCAATCAGAGGCTGTGTCTGGGGTATTTTTAGAACTGGCCCTTTCTAGCAGTGAGAACTACAAGATGTAAAGCCTGAGTGCTCTTGGTGAGGAAGTGGTCTATAGAGAGAGAATGAAGTCAGCACAGAGGCACAACCGAGAAAGAATCCCAGTCATGCTTGACTCCGAGTTTTGGTTCCCTCTGCTGCATACCAGTGTTCCCTGTAATTTGTTTTTCAAACTTTTACTTATGAGAGATACAAATCTTCTTCTAATAGTTTTTCTCTTTTCCCCTTAGTTGGTATGAATTGAGTTTATGATACTTTCAACTAAATTGCACTGACTAAACCAAGATGCAAAGAAATGAATTAAGTAGAAAAGATAGCTCCCCAAAAGTTTGTCATTTGACTCTAACTGTGGGTTTTGCCCTTGTCTAGTTCCCAGGACTGAAGAAATTTAAGCAATTCTGAGGCTTGGTATCAATTCACCTTTACCCTTCCCTCACCCTCAAACTTAAGCATATGTTTGAAAAATATGCTCTCACCTGGCTTCTGAGACTGTTTTCATCTTTGCAGCCAACTTGGAGGATCTAGTTCCTCATCTCCACTATTCTTCCTAGACAATTTAATGGAATCTCACGGTACCAACCACTACCAAGAGACTGATAACTGTCAGTTTTAATTTTTCCGACCAGGTCTCTCTTGAGCTCCCGATTCATAAATTCACCTGTCTATTGAACATCTTCCACTGGGTGACTCAGTAAGTGCATCAAACTCAAAGCATTCCAAACTGAACTCATTTGTTTCCACAAAATTGTTTCATTTCCGATATTCTCATTTTATTTAAATATCATTAGGATCCACACTAACACCTAAAACAGAAACCTGGAAGGCCATCTTATCTCCTTCCACTCCCTGGCACCACATTTCAAAAGTTACTATGACTTATTAGCTTTACCTGCTAATTATTCTTTTTTTTTTTTAAGATTTTATTGGGGGAATTGGGAGAGGGGAACAGTGTTGGGGAATTGGGGGAGGGGAACAGCCAAGTTGTTGTCCTTCAATCTTAGTTGTGGAGGGTGCAGCAAGCTCAGCTCCAAGTCCAGTCACGCCACTCAGCTCAAGGTGCTGTGTTCAATTAGTTGCGGGTGGGCGTAGCCACCATCCATGCGGGAATCAAACCAGCAGCCTTGTTGTTAAGAGCGCACACTGTATCCACTTAGCCATCCGGGTGGTAGCTTAGCTCAAGGTGCCGAGTTCAGTCTTTAGTTGTAGGGGGCGTAGGCCACCATCTCGAAAAGGCAACCTTGTTGTTAGGAACACGTGCTCTCACCAGCTGAGCTATCCTGCCACCTGCTGGCAGCTCAGCGGCAGCTCAGCTCAGACGCAGCTCTCTGGCCCATGTGGGAATCGAACCAGCAGCCCTGTTGCTCAGAGCTCACACTCTTGAGCAAGCTCTTAACCACTGAGCCCCTCAGCCAGCCCTACCTGCTAATTATTCTTGAAACTGTCCCTACCAATCAGTTCTCACTGCCCATGCCTTAGTTAAGGTCTTTCTCCTTTCTTTCTTAATTATTACAATGGTATCGTAAATAATTCATCCAATCCCACTTCTTCAAATAACCTTTTTTCATACTGCCATCATAATATTTCTAAAATACTCTCAAATTCAAAATTCTCTAATAACTCTCTGTTATTTACAAAATGATGCACAAACTACTCATTAAGGCATGTGAAGTCACTCTTTTTTTTTTTTAAAGATTTTGTTGGGGAATTGGGATAGGGGAACAGGGTTGGGGATTTGGGGAAGGGGACCAGCCAAGTTGTTGTTCTTCAATCTTCGTTGTGGAGGGCGCCAGTCGCCCTCTGGCTTTCGGTCAGCAGCTCGTGGCCTCTAAGCTCAAGGTGCTGTGCTCAATCTTAGTTGCGGGTGGGCATAGCCACTGTCCCATGTGGGAATCGAACTGGCAGCCCTGTTGCTCAGAACTTGCACTCTTAAGCCAATGCTAACCAACTGAGCCACTCAACCAGCCCAAAGTCACTCTTTTTTATTTTTATTTTTATTTTATTTTTATATTAGTTTCAGGTGTACAAAACAACATAATGATTAGATATTAACACCCCTCACAAAGTGATACCCCCCCAGTCTACTACCCCTCTGACATTGTACATATCTATTACAATCCCATTCTATATTCCCTATGTTGTACTTTACATCCTGTGACTAATATATATATATATACACACAAACATATATATCTGACATTCAATATTATTCTGCATCAGCTTCAGGTGTACAGCACAGTGGCCAGGCATCTGCACAGTCTATGAAGTGATCCACCCATAAGTCCAGTTCCTATCTGGCACCCTACATAATCTTTACAACATTATTGATTATATTCCCCATATGGTATTTTACATCCCCATGACTATTTTGTGACTACTAATTTGTATGAAGTCACTCTTGATCTGGCCAGACCACATTCCAGCCCTATACCAACCATGTATGGAAAGCTGGCCACACTAAACAGTTTATCTTTTTCTTAATGGGCCGCACCCTTTTATCCTTCTATGCAGGTCATAAAATGCCAAGCAGCTTCTGCCTTGTTCTTTCACAATGCTAACTCTCAGTTTGCCCCATCTTGAAGCCCATGGTGTGAAAAGCCCAAGTCACATGAATAGGTTACATATAGGTGCTGTGGTCCCAGCTGAGCCCAGCCCAGGAACCAAACACATTAATGAAGAAGCCTCCAGATGATCCTGGACCCAGCTGTCTAAGTCACCCCGCCATCCCAGCTGAGGCCCCAGACATCATGAGACAGAGACAAACCTTTCCTGTTGTACCGTCTCTGAATTCCTGACCCACAGAATCAGTGAGCATAATCATGAGTATTGTTTTATACCACTAATTAGGGGTAGCTTGTCACGCACAGCAGTAGATAACAGGAACACCCTATTGTAATATCATTTAATTATCTGAAATATTCAATTTAGAGCTAGTTATCCCAAGATGTGCTTTTGTGGTATGCATATTGTCTTGCGCTAAGGGCAATTTTAGCTTCAGGCTTAAGGGAAAATCCTGCCCCTCCCTTTAACTACCTAGAAAAATTTGAATTAGGGGCTTTGCCCATAATAAGAGATTATCAGTGATAATATATGGCAGGGCAAACTTCTATTTACTAAAGGTCTGCTCTTCTTATCATTCTGTAATGTCCCTTTAAAGCCCCAAGGCAGTTTACTCATCCCTAGCTCAGGATGTCTTAGATGTCCAGATTCCCTTTCTATCTCAAAGCCTCTGCTGCATGAGGAATCGTTGACTCATGTATATGGGGTTCCCATTCATATATATGTATGTATTAAATTTGGTTATTTTCTCTTGCTAATCTGTCTCATGTCTATTTGACTACTAGACCAGCTGGAAGAGCCTTGAGGGTAGAGGAAAGCTGTGCTCCTCCCCCACACTTCTCTATAGTTTCCCCCAGTTACCGTACTTTCCACAGTGCTATGATGAATAGTATGTTTTATTCTTCTTTGTTTGCCCAGTGCCTAGCACACATAAGTTTTCAATGAATGTTTTTGATAGAATACCTAGCTTTCTTTCTCATTACTGGTTCGTAGGCACATGATGGGACCTTCCCCAACTTTTTCTTTTATTCTTAATTGCTGATAGTTGGTGAGGGGATCACCTTTGCCTCTCAAAATAAACAACTACAACTCCAGTAGTTCACCCAGACCCTTGATGACTAAAGAAGTCAGTCTAGTTTCAGTTCTGCTCCTCTGTAGTGAGCTCTAAGTAATTATAGATGGCTTGGCAGGAGTCCCCAAAAATGCCATGGTTCCACGTCTGATGGTACAAGGAAAAATGGAGGAGAGAGACTGTCATCTGAATAACAACTATGTGTCAGGATCTGTGCTAGAAGACGCCCACAGATAATCTGACCTAATCCTCTCGGCATCCCTGTGGAATAGACATTTCAGTTTTCATTTTACAGGTGAAGAAGCTGAGGTTAAATGAAGTTTAGTGATCTACATGGGGCCACTGAGGTAGGCGAAACAGAGCATCAACCCAAGCCTGCTTGCTCCAAAGCTGATGTGTTCCCTACATGCTACCCTTTCTGAGAGACTTTCCCACCCAGAGAAGCACTTGCCCACGAGAGGGCTGATGGTTAAAATTTCACAAAGTTGAATTTTATTTCAATGGCTTTCACCACAAATTTGACTTACGCTCTGATAAAATACAAAATATCTTAAAACAATAAGTATAATCAATCAATAATGCTTCAGGATGCATATGTTTATTTGCGGGCAGGTCTGACGGGGAAGGGGGATCTGGGAAAGGAGAGGAAGGAAGAGCACACAGAAGGTCTGAAGGAGAGGAAGGCGTTGTCTCAAGGTGAAGTCCAAGGGAAACTGCAGAAGGGAAGGCCTGGAATCTGAGACAAAGGGCCTTTCCCTGGAGACTTGGGTGGGGTCGAGTCCTGGGGGAAGATCAGAGGATCTGGAACAACCTTTTGTGCAATACAGACAGGAAGCTGAAAACTTCTTTTACCTCTAAGCAAAGGAGCTTTAAAACTTTGTTAAACCGTAGACTGTGAAGGAATACCCCCAAACACAACTTGGTTGGTAGAATTCTATTTTTCAACTTTCGCTAATGTTAATTTTTTTTATTTTGATCGTTTTTGTTCTCACACATACATTGATTTTTTATTTTCATGGTTGTTAAAAGATTCATGCCCAGCAAAGTTGGGATCAGGGTCCATTTCAATTTCTTTATCATTAGATCAATATATTTTAGTGAAGGACAATTGGTTATGTTTTTTTTTTAATATGACTCTTTTCCCCAGGCATTATGGATCTATGTCTGAGCAAAGGAATTCACCAAAGGCCAGTCTCTATTTTTTTCTGTTGAGTAAGTTCTGGGATCTTGGGTCAAGTTGACACTTTGATGCCACTGGAAAATCAAGTAAGTGCATTTTGGCAATCTATAATATGCCAGCATCCCCTACCTGCGTACATAGAGACAAACTGTCTGTACATGCACGAGGGGCCAGGAAACAAGATCAAATGTTTGAAATCTGGTTTCCTAGGCAAGCGGTTCAGGAGTTGCTCAATAAGACCTGGTGTACAAAGTCAGTGGATTTTCCTCTAAGGGGACTCATCCTCTTTATATCCCTCTGAGTTGAAATTGTAGTTGTGCCAATGCTCCTGCGGGGCCTTGTTCCATAGTTGAGTGAAGATGTGTTATCCATTTTAGGAAACATACTAAACTTACAAGATTTTCACAGAATTCCTTTACATACTGCATGTATATAAAGTATATCAGAGAGCAAACTCTCTAATGCTAAGCCATCTAGGTAGAGCCACACCAGCTTCTAGGACTTGGTCCAAGACAAGAAGAAAGAATTCCATCTCATCCACTTTGTTCTGTGTCATTCTCTCACTCAACAAAGATAGATGAAGCTTCTTTTATGTGTCCGGGCCTTTACCAGACTCTGCAGATGGGGAGGTAATAAAATAAACAGGTGTCCTGCTCTTATGGAGCTTACATTCTAGTCAGGGAACCAGACTATATGACAAGCAAGTAATTGAGCTAACAATGCAGCTACAGATTGTGATCATTTCCATGCAGAATACGGGCAGTGCAATGGGATAGCGAAATGTTGTGGAGAGGACAGTGTCTATTCTAGATGCAGTGGTCGGGGAAGGTGTCTCTGGGAAGATGACAATTGAACTGACCCTGATGGAGAAGAACAAGCCAGCTACGTGAACAGTCAGGAATGGAACATTCTGATCTAGGCCTGGCAAGTGCAAAGGCCCTCCGACAGGATGTACCATGGATGCTTTAGAAACTATCAGTAGGGAAGAGATGAAGTGAAGACTTCAGAAACAGGAAGCAAAACAATCAATAAAACTAAAAGAAAAAGTAGACAAATTCACAATCATAGAAGGCCGTTTTAACATATAACGAATTACCATAAAACTCAGCAACTGAAAACAGCAAGCGTGTGTTCTATCTCAGCTTCTGTAAGGCAGGGTTTTCTGAAGCAGCTTAGCTGTGTGGCTGTAGCGCAGGGGCTGTCATGAGGTTGCCAGCAAGATGTCAGCTGGGACTACCATCATCTGGAGGCTGGACTGGGGTGGGAGGATCCATTTGCTCTCTCGTGGCCTAAGTTCCTCACTGGCTGTAAGCAAGACGCCTCAGTTGCTCACCACATGAACTTTTCCATAGGGCTTCCAGTGTGTTTCTAGGACATGAAACTCACCTCAAAAAGTGAAGAATCTAAAAGACAGAGGAAGCCACAATGGCTTTTCATCCAGTCTCAGAAGCCACACACTATCACTTCCACCATATTCTATTCATTAGAAGCGAGTCACTGAGTCCAACCCACACTGAACAGGAGGACTTTAAAAGATCTTGTGGCCACTTTTTTTTTTAATTGGGGAATTGGGGGGATGGGAACAGCGCTGGGGAATTGGGGGAAGGGGAGCAGACAAGTCGCTGTTGCTCCATTCCTCAGTCTAGTCGTGGAGGACGCTGCTTCACTGACCCAAGTTGGCACCATCATTGCGCTCTTCCCAGGCGAGGCAGATCAGTCGCCGGCTTCTGGACGGCCGCTCACTGCAGCTGCTGGCCACTCACGCTGGCTGCTGGCTACACACGGTAGCCCATGGCAACCCACTGCCACAGGGGCTGCAGCCTATCCTGTCACCGGTGACTCACAGCAGCCCAGCTCCAGGTTGAGCTGTTGTTCAGCATCTTAGCTGTAGAGGGCAGTGTCACTGGCCCTCATATGTGGGATCCGAACCGGGGCCCTCTGGCGTCCCAAGCCAGCTCTTAACCATCGCGCCATTCGGCCGGCCCTTGTGGCCATTTTTTAAAACCACCACAGACATGCTCATTTAAATACGTGCTTGTGAGATACCCAAGTGGGAAGACCAAGGAAGCAGTGGCAAATACTAGTCTAAAGTGGGAAGAAAGAGGCCTGGGCTGGAGATACAGTCATCAGCATAAGTGGGGGAGATACAAAGTTGAAAGTCACCCACACAAGTAGTTTTACAGATTTGAGAACTGGATGAAATCATTTAGGGAGAAAGTACAGTGGAGGAAAGAAAAAGGCCCAGCACAGAGCTCTCGGTCCATTCTAACCTTCAGTGGCCAGGTAAAGGGGAAAGAGCCAGTGACAGAGAGAGCAAAGGAGTAGCCAGCAAGGTCAGAGGAAACCAGAAACTGTGGTACCATGAAAGCAGAGGGGAGAGTGCTTTGATATTAATCATAATTAGTTCAATGAGGGCAATGACTGATAGCATTTATGAGCACTGTTGTCCTAGGCATTGTTCTAAGTACTTCATATGTATTAACCTTTAGTCTTACTAATAGAGGGTAGACTCTTTATTATTCTCCATTTGTAGTTAGAAAAATTGAGACACAAAAATGTCAACTTTTTCCAAATCTTACTGATAATTAAGTGGAAAGCTGGAAGAATAAAGTGGTTGCTGGGTTCAACAAAACCCTGATTAAATCCCACTCTCTGCCTATTCAGTGCCCCCACACCCATGCAACGAAAAAGTTTCAGATCTTCTCTGTTCTTATCTTACTCAACCTGTTCACAGTTGAGCATAAATCTCTTTGTTGCTAGACACGGTTCTAGGCATTGCAGATATGGTGGTGAATGAAGTATTTTCAAATCCCCTGCCCTTTGGAACTTACCTTTCAGTGGGAGAGGTAGATCGTAAGATAGATAACTAAAATACATGGTATGTAAAATAGTAGTAAGTGCTAGGGTGAATGGTGAGACTGGGAAAGGAGAAGGAAAGGGTTAAGGGATGGGGGAGTGGCAATTTTTAGACAGGCTAGTCAGGGGAGGCCTAAACAGAAAGGTAACATCTCAGTAAGACCCTTAAAGGAGGGTTGAGCCATGCATGTATCTGGGGAAAAGCTTTCCTGGTAGACGAAAAGGTAATTAAAAAGGCCCTGAGGCAAGAATGTGCCTGGCACAGTGTGAAAGATTAGCAAGGAGGCCAGAGTGGTCCAAGTGGAGAAAGCAAGAAGAATATCAGGGGAGGGCAGGGAGACACGCGGTCGGAGCAGGTAGGGTCTGGTGGATATAGCGTGAACTCTGATTTTTATTCTGAGTGAGCTGGAAAGAGGTTGGAAGGTTTCAGAGGATTTACATGACCTGACTTGGGCTTTAAGCAGATCACTCTGGCTGCTGTGTTAACAGTAGCTTACAGAGAAACAAGGATGGAGGTGGAAGCCAACAAACAAACAAACAGGAAGTAGAGACCAGTTAGGAAGCTATGGCATAATCTAAGCAATCAATGATGGTGGCTTGGCCAGATTATTAACAGTGGAGGTGGTTAAGACATTGTTGGGCTCTGGAAATGTTTTGAAGGTAAAGCCAATAGGATTCGCTGATGAATTGCATGTGGGAGGTGAGAGATAAAAAGAAGTCAAGAGTGCCTTTAGGTTTTTAGTCTGAGAAACCTAGAAAATGGAGTTGTCATTTATTGAGATGACAAAAACTGTAGGAAAAGCAGGTTTGGGGGGAGAAAATAAAAGATTCAGTTTTGGACTTATTATAGTTTTGAAATGCTTAATTAAATATTACCATGGAGAAGTTGAATAGGCATTTGAACACATACATACATCTAAGCTCAGGGAAGAAGACCAGGGTAAGAAATGAAATCAGAAGTATACATGTACAATCTGAAACCATGAGACTGATGAGACCACCAAGACAGCAAGTGTAGAAAGGAAAAGGACAGGTTCACACACTGATTCCTGGTCCTCTCCAACATCTAAGGTTGGGGCAATGAAGAAGAACCAGAGAAGGAGTCTGGCAGGAGCTGCCAGAGAGGTAGGTGAGAAACTAGGCAAACGTGACACCCTGGCTGCCAAGTGAAAGGTCCCAAGAGGCAGAGCGTGACCAAAAGCTCCTAATAGGTCAAATGAGAGCATTGAACTTTGGATTTAACAATGTAGAGACACTGGTTGATCTCATTAGGAAGAGTTTTCTAGGAGTGGTGGAGGAACAGCCCGACTGGAGTGGATTCAAGAGAGAATGACACAAGTGAAACAGTAGACGTCAAGTGTAACATACTCTTTCAGAGAAATCTGCTATAAAAGGAAGAAAAGCAATGAAGGGGAAACTGGAGCATAAGTGAGACCAAAAAAGTTTTGGTTGTTGCTGCTTTGCTGTTGCTTCTCACTAAAGTGACACATATTTGTAGGCTGCAGGGAACAATCTGGTAGAGAGGCAAACGATGATGTCAGAGAACAGGGCAGAATTGCTGCGATAACGAGGAGGTGAGAGGAGATGGAATCAAGTGCACAAATGGAGGGGCTGACCATGGACTCCTGAGTCAACAGGACAGAAGCTTGGACACAGGCACAAGTAACGGGTCAGTTCAGCTATGTGCACGGGTGGCAGTTTTCTGTGGACTGTTACAGTTTTCTGTAAAACTGGGAAGTAAAGTAAGAAGCAGGGTCATCCACTAGAATGAGAATGAGAAGGTGTTAGAGGCCCAAGGAGAGAACAGAAGTGATAAAAATCTCAGGGGACAGGGAGGGTGGATAAACTAGAGGAGTGTAGTGGAACTTCAGGGCGGCATGAAGGACCCACTATTGTCAGTGATCACAAATTTACAGTGAAGTCAGTCGGCATGGTTGTGCATTTTTCTCCAAACCCTTTTAGCTGCACTGGTACAGGTGCAGAATAAACCTAAGAGCAGTTTTAGTGGAGGGATGGGGAAAGAAGCCAAATTGTGATGATTTGAAAAGGAAATAGGAGGTGAGAAAGTGGAGATTCCAGATTTAGACAACTTATTCCAGAAGTCACAGTATAAAACATGGCTCAGAAATGATGCACTCTTTGGAGGGGAACGTGGGATTGGGAAATGTGAGATCTTTCTTTAAAGGTGGGAGACACTAGAGCATGTTTGTACACTAATGGACTGACTAAGTAGAGAAGAATTTGCTGCTGCAGAAGAGAGAGGGGATCATGGAAGGGGTGGTGAAGTCCTTAGAAAGGTAACAGGATATAGAACACAGACACCAGGGCAGGAACTGACCCCTGAGGGGCACACGGGTGAGCAGGTTGGTAAGGAAGGTTGGCAGGAAGATCAGGTGTTCCACTCTGAGGGCTTCTCTTTGCTTAATGATAATAAGATGAGGTCATTAATTGAGAAAAGGGCAGGTGTGGGAAGTTGGAGGTGAGAGGAGAAGATATGAAACAATACCCTGAAGAATCAGTAAATATACTTCCTATGGCAGCACAGTGGGATCCCTTGCCATGGTCAAGTGTCCATTTGAGGTTTTTATCCAGAATTTAAAAAGCAGCCAATTTAAAATGAAAGATAAAAAAGTCGGTTTGGTTCTATGATTATTTTTTCCACAAGTAGCTAGAGAAGGTGGACAATTGGGTTCACCAGGGAAATTTTCAAAGTCTATAGAGCTTCATCCATGAAAAATATCTCAGCTCTAGAACCGAGGGAGGGTGGCAAAAGGGTGAACCAAGGGAGAGTAGCAGAAAGGTGACACTATATGTGTTATTCTGACTGTTGGTCCCTTTAAATGAGTTTCTATTTTAAGAGCTTAGATGTCCAGAGTGCTTGATTTAATCAGCTTCTTGCAGAGTAAAAGGAAATTGAAATCTTCATGAGTACTGAGACGAGTTTTCATTAGAAGCACGTACTAAGGGGCTAAGGGTGTTGTCAGGCAAAGGAGGATGGCTTATCTATTTATTTCAAAAGATAGGTATGACCTTGCAGGACAAATTCTTTGGTTTGGACCCTATTTATCTGGATTGTACCAGGAGATGCCAGTTGCTTATCTCAGGATCTTTTCTTTACCCCAAGTTATCATCATTTCTGCAGAATCATCCCTGAGGTCAGTCCTGACTAGTTCAAGGACTTCTTAGGAACTATATTTCAGAACTCAATGGACCCTAACCCCCTTACTCAGGCATGCAAGGCCTTGCATAATACAGCCTAGGTTTTTCCCACCACTCCACCTATACCAGGCTGCTTGTAGATCCCTGATGATTCAAACTTCCAAGAAATTCCCCCTTTCCACCTAGAATATTCATCCTTGCTTTGTCCACCTGGGAACATGTTATTATTCCCTGAAGGCTCCTCAAATATCATCTCTTCTCTGGTTCCCTACATTCTTAGATTCCCCATCAGCACTTAATATCAGGTTTTAAGCACATATCACATTGTGCTGTGATTCATGTATTTGTCTATCACAATATTCCTTGAGGGACTGTGTCAAATTTATCTCTGTAGGCCCAGCACTTAGCCCAATGCCTTACATATGATAAACACTTTAATAAATAACAGCATCATGTATAACTGTAAAAAAAAATGACATTTCTAGAAACAGAGCTTCTACCTTTTTCCTAAGATCAAGCACTAAACTTGTTTCAAGATCTCTAGCATTTGGGGAGTCAGTGTGGTGAAGTATTTAAGTTTTGGGGGTTCTAGTCAGAGACCTGGATTTGAATATCAGCTGCTCCACCACTTATTAACCATGTACCTCTGTGTGCCTCAGTTTCCTTGTATGTTTAATGATGAAAATAAGACAATCAGCTTCATAGGGTTACTATAACAATTGGACAAGCAGTGCATACATGTTCTTAGCGCAGTGTATTCAGTGCTTGGCACATCTGGGTAATAAACATTAGTTATAACCATTAGTATGAACTGTAATTATCTGGAAGCTCGATTCTTGCTGATTTGCCTGAACACTGGCCTTGAAACCTTAAGTATTACATTTCCTCATTAAATGCTCCTCTGCCTTGCATTCCCGCCCCCCTCGCCCGCTCCCCTGCCCCCCACCCCTTCAAACTACCACCTCACCCCAAGATGTTTGGTCTTTCAGCGGCAAGACCCTGGCACCTGGTTAGCCCACCTCTGAACACAGCCTCCCTGGGGTTCCTCTGCAGGCACCTTCATCTCTGGCAGGGTCCCCTCCTGACCCCATCCTCTTCCTGTCCCTAGCTGTCAGTACACAAGTCTCACTCAGGCGTCCTTCCCTTCTCCACTGGCTCTGCCAATATCTGCCAATATCCCCAATATCTGCTCCACCAGAGCTTTTCCCAGCCACCTCTAGTCTTCACGGAAGTATTATGATTAACCTTTTTCCTCATATCCAGCCACAATGTATGTTTTGTATTTGCCATGCACACTTTTGCTGAACAATGATGATCAGTCCTAGGACTGCACACAAAAGAGTGTGCTGAACCAGTTAAATTCCTTTCCTACAAGGATCCCCAGATATCCTTCTGCGGTATCTAGAAGGTCTTCCACTTACCAAATTGTTGGCAGTTCTAACCAAATCTCAATATTAGATTATACGACAATTTGTTAGTTTTAACCAAAGGCATCTAAGTGGCCCAAACATTTCATCATAGCCGGAGCTCTAGAGAAAAAGGGAGAGAAAGTGTTCCAGCTGTTGTGGATGGTGGTTAAACATGCTGTGACTTTGGCTTTTAATTCAAATAAATTTCCCAACCAGAAACTTCAGGCCTATGCAATATTTTGACTAGAACTCTCCGCCCAAATACCAAATAATCTGAGGAAATTAGTGGGTTTGTAATAGATATAAACATGTGGAAATAAGAAGATTCTCATATCCTAAATGTTTCCCAAGCCTCACAATTAGAAACAGCCAATCTGTTTAACCTAAAGTCTTGGTCAATCGAAACGGCAAATTTAGGGCAGCCAGTTAGCTCAAGTGGTTAGAGTGCAGGTTCGATTCCCACATGAGCCAATGAGCTGTACCCTCCACAACTAGATTGTAAACAACGACTTGACTTGGAGCTGATGGGTCCTGGAAAAAAACACACTGTTCCCCAGTAAAGTTTAAAAAGAAACAGCAAATTTAGCAGAGAGAGAGAGAGAGAACTGGTCATACCTGGATAAACAAATTACCCTTAAAATAAAGCTATCTACCATAAGTTGATTAAATAAGGCACTTCCATATAATCAAATGAGCTAACTTTATTTACAAGACTATTTTTCATTAACTTTTACTCTCATAGAATGTGAGTATATTGTATAAATTTGTACAGACTTATAAGAAACCAATTCATACAGGATGATTATGTTCTATTTATATAATTATATTTTATATAGGAAGACATATTTTTAGACCCAAGGGCTTCTGTAACGTGAATAAAAATCCTTTTAGTACCAAAGATACATTTCCTGCAAAACCAAAGGGAGGTGATTCCTTTTATTTATTTCCAAGTTAAAAAATCACAAGGCAATAAAACTATTCCACTCATCATGTTAGTGGTTAGTTAACCTGATATGGGAGAAGAGGTGAGGGCTAGAGGGAGAAAAATCACTGCTTACAACATTTTGAGTGATGGTTCATTCAACAACCCTCCATGTTAAAAAAGCAGCAGAGATGAAAGGGGCTGAATTATTCATCCCTAACTGGCAAAAACTGCCTTGCAGACAATCCAGAGGAGGTGAATGGAGGGAGAGCCCAGCTCTTTCCTAGGTTTTCAGCTTAAAGCCACCATGGGAATGGGAGTAGAGACATCCGTATTCCAGCAACCCACTCCCAAGCGAAGCTGCTATTCCCAAGGGCCTGTTACTAAATATAGCACCTGCACTCAGACTGAAAGGAGAGCTCCAGCTCTGAAAACCAGGAGCTGAATCTTCACTTCACACACGCCTAATATGGTAAGCCCTGCAACCTATCAGCCTGTGAGCACCGGAGGGAGGCCGCCACTGCTGGCTCTACACACGCTCCTTAAGGTTAACCCTTTCGTGGAAGGCAGGGTGGAAGCTAGAGTGACCACTGGTCGCTGCAGATCCTCTGGTGACTAATAACCACAACTCAAGTCAATAGGATCTGGAAGCCAGGACCCAGTCCCCCTTCAAAATAGCAGTGTTGTGGACAATAAGCATTAAACCAAGGATACAGGGCAAAATGGACTGCCTATACCCCAAGGGTCA
Organism: Hipposideros armiger; assembly: GCF_001890085.2. Taxonomy (NCBI): domain Eukaryota; kingdom Metazoa; phylum Chordata; class Mammalia; order Chiroptera; family Hipposideridae; genus Hipposideros; species Hipposideros armiger. The sequence continues at coordinate 3,565,246 of NW_017731401.1, read as the reverse complement.
CTGAAATGAAACAGGAAAAGGAAAGAAAAGAAAAACATTCTCAGAAGGGTGGGAAAGGCAGTAGAAAAGAGGACAGCAGAAGGACTGACAAGTGTGTGCCACCCCTTCCCCACAGACTGTATGTCTCCTCTGTCACAGCAGCTGCTGCCCAAGCAAAGAGGCAAACAGGTGTCCACCCTGGCTTTTTACAACAGACCCAAGCAGCAAGCAGGGCCTGCAGAGAATGGCTCCTGGGACCACTTGATATTCTTCCCAGCCTGCTGGTGACCCCACCATCCCAAGGACTGGGCCATTCTGGGTTTTGGAATGCTCACCAAGAGCCAGAGGACTATGGCCCCAGCAGGAATCGTAAGCAAGAGCCAGGCAGTGGTTAGAACGAATGCCTCTAATAACTTTCTGAAGTGTTAGGGTAAAATACCAAAAGTCTCTTCCTCTTTTTCCATGAGAAATAAAGGAAAACCACTGCAGCAGCCTCCCGCTGAGAGGGCTGTTGGGACTGGTGAATTCCTTTTTGAGAGGGGGGTGATATATAATAAAACAAAGTTAAGTTTCAAGATGTCTTCTTTGTACTGACTGCTGCTACTGCTTCTCAGTGTGCCACTGGCTTCCATAATTTGATAGGTGGGTTATGAGTCTACAGGGGGCTAGGGAGGGTAAGGACACTTTTCAACAGTATAAAGTAGTTATTCCCTTAAGGGTCAAATGTGGAAACTGTTGGATGTGGACTGGCCCCCTCCCTGTTCTGCAGTGATGAGAGAGGGCAGTGCTGGCCCACATGGCATGCTGATTTATCTCTTGGAACCGTACAC
>NW_017731401.1:3561458-3564047 GCF_001890085.2 Hipposideros armiger | reverse complement strand
AACACAGTTGAAACCCTCTTCACCGACTTTTTGCCTGGGTGATGAATAAAGAAAGATGGCCTCCCATGGCTTTAGCTTGGTTTCCACTCAGCTCTCAAGCCACTGGATTTCCTGGGCCACCTCTGCACCTATCCTCCGCCCCCTGAGGCCCTTTCAGTTCACATCATGCCTAAATCTCTTTGCTACAAGAACAGATAGGTTAGGCAAAATCTTCTGCTGTCCCCATCACCCGCAGCCCCCTCCTGCTGGCTTTCTTTTCAAGCTTTGTCATTGCATAAATTCATAAGTGGGCTGCTCAGTTTCCCCTTAGAACCTTTGTTTTTGATCCAGATGAAACTTCATCAATAACTGTTTCCAGATATAAGAACCAGTTTAGGCTGTTTGAGGGGCAGAAACAAACAAACCTTCAATTTAACTATTTCTTTCCCTATGGTTTTTAATGTGGGTCCTATAACTACTATGAAAAGTGTCAGGAAATGTGGACGAAAAACATAAAAATTAATATATAAGATCTTACCTTGCACCAGTGGAAATATCCACAGATTCTATTGCAAAAGGAATAAATGATATCCAGTTGAGAGAAAAGGAACATGGACAGAAAGTTGAAAAAGCATTACTTTATATTTATTGTTTTTTTTCAACTGGGGAATTGGGAAAGGAGAATAGACAAGTTGCTGTTCTTTTGTTCTTCAGTCTAGTTGTGGAGGACGTCACTTCACTGGCCCATGTTGGTATTATCATTGCGCTCTTCCCGGGTGAGGCAGATCGGTCTCTGGCCATTAGATGGCTGCTCATGGCAGCTCTTGGCAGCTCATGCTGGCTGCCGGCCGCCCACACCGGCTCCCAGCCACTCATGGTAGCTTACGGCAGCCCACTGCAGCTTCACTGCAGCCTACGTCGTCGCCGGCAACTCACAGCAGCCCATCTCCAGATGGAGCTGTTGTTCATCATCTTAGCTGTAGAGGGCACAACATCACCTGCCTTTCATGTGGGATCTGAACCGGGGCCCTGCTGCTCAGAGCTGGTGTCCCAAGCCAACACCTAACCAATACACCACTCAGCCGGCCCCATTACTTTGCTTTTAATAAAACATAAATTAAAAATTATTTGTTAGAACTTGTATCACCACCCATATTTGCAACCCAAATAAAAATTTTAAAAATGAGAAAGGTGGACAATTCGCTAGAGTTTTTCTTCCTGTGGTCACAGTTAACTTCACTAACTCATAAACTCAAAGCTACACTTACTTCCCGCCCACCTGTCCCACTCGACCCAGGTGTGGGGGAGACACATTATAGCAAAGGTTGATACAGCTTTGATGCTTTTCATTTCAGTAGTCTTAGGCCCTAAGAAAATATGGACTGTGAGCCTAACATTGTCACATTCACAAACGATTTACATTGGAAATTAATCTTAAGTAAAAGGATTCACTGATTCACTCAACAATTATATTTTGAGCTTTGCTACATATCATTCTCTGTTCTTCCTGAAGGAGATACTACAGTGACCAAGACAAAGCTCCTACCCTTTGGAGTTTTCAGTGGAGGAAACAGACCAAAAAAAAAAGAAAAAAAAAAAAGAAAAACAAATCCCCAAACAAAATAAAACAAGAAACTCATTGTCATCATTACTATGAGAGAAATAGGGTGATATGGTGTGTAAGAGAGTACCTATAAGAAGGGCACTATTTTAGAAAGCATGGCCTTCAGGAAAAGATCTCTCTGAGAGGACATTTTGAGGTAAGACAGGCCTGAAGTGCAAAGGTGCTGATAGAAGAACCAGTTTAAGCTGTTTGAAGCACAAAAACAAACCAGTGCATGGCTTGAGCCTAGTAAAACAGGGGAGAGAGAAGAGAAATGAGGTCAGCCAGTAGGGAGAGCTCAGAATAAGCCATGAAGAAGTTGAGATTTTTATGCTAATTTCAATAGGAAAGCACACAAGGGATTTTAGCAGGGAAAGAATGTGATCTGATTTCCAGGTTAAATGTCAACAATTTCTAAATAGTGCGTTCACAATTAGTAACTACAGCTTTATCATCCAAGAGATGACAACGCAGATCCCCTAGATACCTGCTTGGTGTCTGCACATCATCTTAACAACTCGAGAGGCTTTCTCAGTTTCAGCCTCTTGAGGTTTGAAAATCGTGCATCCCCAGGAACCTGAGTCATTTCGGGAGTTGATCTGCATCCCAGAATATGCTAGGTAGGAATGCTCTTTGCTTTTCCCTCTGGGTCAGGAACCAGCAGGATCCTCCTCTCTGACTATATCCAAGAAAGTAAACAGCTCCTGCCATCAACCTAGATGATGAATTACCCACCAAGTTGTTGAGGACTGTGACTCTAACCTTGGTACAACGTCCCATGTTCTGGGTCTGCACAAAGAAAGCCAGATGGGGGAAGGCAGTCTGATGGCCTGTGCCAGACATCAGGCCTAGAACCAGGCTATTGATAAAACAGCATATAAGGAATTACAGTGACTTCAGCAGCGGTGCTCTGGGTGGACTCTCTTCCCTTTCCTTTTGGCTACCATGTTGATGGCTTTTTTTACAGCTTCTGACACCATAGTTTATTAGCACTTAAGTGAAAATAT
>NW_017731401.1:3551515-3560558 GCF_001890085.2 Hipposideros armiger | reverse complement strand
AAAGAAAGTGCTATGGCCTGTAATGTAACCCATGAAATAGCTGTAGCCAGAGCCAGAAAGTGCAGTCATTGAAAAGGCTTCGGGAAGAACCAGGCTATGACAATCGGCCCCCCAGATAGCTGTGCTTTCATCTTTATGGCTTCTGCTGTAAGAAGATGACCTTAAGATGACTTTTAAGTCCTAAATTTCTTTATGAAAGAAAATATTAGGAAGGAATAAGAGAATTATAGACAGGCCCTAAAAACTGAAGCGAAGAGGAAATTCTTCTGAGTTTACTTAGAAAGGAAATAATTAAATTCTTTTGAAATGATCTTTTATCTTAAAGTACAAAAGAGGGACTTGGGGAGGGAAGCGACTCGAGTCAGGATGCACATGGTCACATCAAGTCTCCACAGACCAATTGCTGAAAATAGATTAAATTAAAAACTGGTATTGAATTAGGTCACCTTAGCACTTCGATCAGGGAGACCATTTACCAAGGGTGACACTCAATATTTGGCTGTTAGAGCGGAAGGAAAGAAGGCTGGATTGTAGCAGCCACTGTAGACTCATGTATAGACAAAGCATCTAAGGAACAGGTGAGTGTGCAATGTGGCGATTGTGCTCTAGACTCTTCATTTGTCCTCCTCAGTTTCCTTTCTCTGTCCTGTTCTGTACCCCAGGAGCAGAACTGTCCACGCTCATGGACAAGCTGACTTCTGGTTGGGTTTGAGACTAGAGAGTGACAGAAGTGACTGCTTGCTTGAGGGTTTCTCTGCTCTGCCCCTCTTCCTCTCCTTATCTGTGACAGGCAGCATCCTGTCGTCACTGCCCCCCAGGACTCCAGTTCTCAGGGGCCTCTGGGAACAAACCTCATGCCCCTTGCCTTTCAGCCCTGGAGGTGGCTTTCTGCTCTTGCTAATCTCTGAGTGCTTCACTGTGCTGTTTGCTCCCTTCCCGCACCCACACTTCTCACAACAGCCCATTCATTACATTGTCTTCACTTAAAACACTTGAGTGGCACCGTGTTACCTGCCAGGACACTGGCCCATACAGTCCTGAATACATTTTCACAACAAACCAAAACAAAAAAATAGACTACAACTCTATTCTAAGACAAAGGATTGCAGGATACGACTGGTACCTCATTTAGAGCCCATGCCTTAATGTGGAAAATAATGTGACTTTAGTACAGATTGGCAGTTCGTTGTTTTCTTTAGGCATTTTCAGCAGGAGGCCCATTTTATTTATACATACGTTGTAAAAGATCTGGGCCAGAGCCCCCGGATATCCACTGTACGATTTATATGATGGGAGACTCAGCAAGAAGGTACAGGATAGCAGAGGTTAGCTGCAGCAAGCTTTCCTATTGGTGTTAAGAGGGCTTATGACTCTAGTAATATTCCTCAATTTATAAAAGTATAGAAACATTTGTTTTTCTTCCTGGCTAAGAGTAGGTGGTCAAGAAAAGAGAAAGACAATAGAGAGAGATAGGAGAGGAGAGCAGGGAGGGAGGGAATGGCGGAAGAAGGAAAAGAGGAAGACAGGAACAGGAGGATAGAGGGAGGGGGAAGGAGGAAAAAAAGAGAGAGCTACTAATTCTGCAATTTCAACCAGGGCTAAATAAATCTATTTTTTAGAGAATGGAATAATTTTACTTGCAGAACTAATGCCCAGTTTTGGCTCTGAGAAAGGGGCCAGCCTGCAGAGATACTTAATGTACAACCTGAGGCTCAGAGGTCTTCCCTCCGTGCCACAGCACCCTATCTAAAGTGTGCTCATCCTCCATGACCCTCTGGCCCTCTGGCCCCCCCACCTGTCTGATTTTTTTTCTCAGGGCCTTAGCACTACCTGATATCACATTATAGGACTTCAGTGTTAGTCTATTGTTGGCCTTGCCCTCCGGGCATGTGAACTCCATGAGGCCAGGTATGCTGCCGTTCAGTTAGCAACACCAGGTAGAGGGTGGCCATTAATACTGATGTGAACGTGGGAAGACAGCAAGCCTGAAAACCTGCAGCGGCCATTCTTCCTGAAAGGCAGATGGAGGAGTGGTGGTGGCCGAAGGAACAACTGTGATTACATTTTGTCTCCGGAAGCAAGGACACTTCACTCATTCAAAAGCGACTCTCTCCAAGAATGACTTTCTGTGAAAACCCGATTCAGGGCTTGGTTCACAGGCTGCTCATGGCAGAGAATGAAGTGTCTCTTTTCTCTTCCTTGGTGCTGTCTTTTTCTTCCTGTAAGAAAGAAAGCACTCCAGATGGAGAGCCTCACATTGTCGGCAGATTTAGAAAAACTCCCCTGGAATTTGTATGGGTGATACAGTGTGGTGCAGACTGACAAGTGAGTAATCTTCCATCTTATCGCTTTAATTTCAGGCTTCAGAGATGCCCAGCTCTGTTGTTCAAAGAGTTTTATTAAAAATTTGTGAGGAGAGAAAAGAAGTCTCCGTGGGCCTGTCTGATTTCATTATCTCTGACAGAGCACACAGATGGAGCAGAGTCACGGACGGCCGAGGATGGCCATCCACCGGGCTGGGGTGACGCAAAGGCCTCCGGAGCCGCCCAATACTAAATCCAGATGTTCCAGCCTGCTGGGATCGCTCACGGAGTCATGACTCTCAGTGTACACCCTAATGTGGAGTCCACAGCATCCTAGTCAGAAGTCAAACACCCGCGGATCTCCAGCCTTTAACTTGTCCCCTTAGTGTCACTTCTCCTGTTGTTCCTCTCATTAGCAAAACTCCATTCTTCGGTAGTTTTCTCTGTGAGTCCAGACTGCGAGCCACAAACTGCCAGCGATTCCTCTGAGGCTTGGATGCGTAGCCTGAAGCCAGCGTTCCGTAAAAAGGGGGTGCTCCCATTTGGTTGCAATCTAGTCACCGTTTGAATCCTCCAAAGTCTAGATACAGATCCCCCGATATCCTCTAAGTCAGGGACTCACCTGATGCCACCGATGAAAATGGAAGGACAGACTGGCTTGTGTGTTCCTTAAGAAGGAACGTTAAGGCAGTTTACACAGCCAAACAAGCTGCCCTCTCCCATACATATTTTTCTGGTTGCCGAGAGAAAGGTCTTTAGCTTCACGAGTGGCCCTGAGGAAAGACGCCCAGTGGAGTTTTGGGGAAAGTTTAAAATGAATAAAAGGGTGGGAGGGAATGTGTTGGCAACTGGAACCGAACAGGCATGTAAGGGGCATGTAGAAAGTAAAGAGCTGTAGACATACTGTCTGACTTCCAACTCTATCTAGCTCATTCTCTGGCTCCATCACAGACTTTCTCAACCCTACATAAATGTTCGTGTCAGCTGAGAGCATTTGAAAAATATTGATGCTGGGGCAAACCCCCAGAACAATTAACATAGGACCAAACTAGTATCTCTGCCACCCCCTAAAAGTTCGAGTAGAATGTGTAAGGTTATAAAAAGTTTGGGAAGAACTCTAAGTGCCGACAATGCATAGCTAATGCGGAGGATAAGTGTCTTCTTCGTTTTCTCTGGCCATACTCTCACTCGCAAAGGGGTCGGGGTGGCATTGCCAAACTCAAGGGGTTCACAGCCAGAGAAGAAGGGAGCTAGGATGACACAGGAGAGGGAGGCCCAGCGCCACTGATCAGGTCCCAGTGCTCTGCCTGCTCAAGGTCAGGCTGGGGCCTAATTCCAAAGCTGCCCAAGAGAGTCTTTACAAATTCCCCAGCCTGCACTCAGAGAGGAACTACCAGGCTGACCTAAGGCTCTAAGCATCTATCTTTGATTCTTTGTTAAAATCACACCCACTGCCAAAGATAAAAACATTCCTCCCTTTCACTACCAAATCCCTTCTACTTGACAAATTTTATGCCTGCTTAACCTACTTCCCATTATCTTGGGGAGGGGGGGGCTCTTTTTTCTTACATAGACACTCCCAATTTAAGATGATTTAGGATTTTCTGTCTTTATGATAGTGCAAAAGCAATACATATTCAGTAAAAATTGTACTTGTGATTTTGAATTTTCCCTGGACTAGCGATATGCTGTATGATACTTGTGATGCTGGGCAGAGGCAGTGAGCTGCCACGCAATCACAAGGGTAAACAACCAATACTCTACAGTGTGCTGTGCCGCCTGTTTTGGATATCGTGTTTTGTGTCTTGCATCCTATCGTGTCTACATAATACTCATCTGTGTTTCCTTCTTCTGGTGAGAAGAGGAAAGCAATTGCTTCTGAGATGAAACTCAAGATAATTCCCAAATGTAGGCTAATATAAGTGTCCTGAGCACATTTAAGGAAGGCTTGGCTAAGCTATGATGTTCAGTTAGGTTATGTGCATTAAGTGCGTTTTCAATTTACAAGGGTTTATTGGGGTGTAATGCCATCATCAGTTATCATAAGCATTATGTAAGTCATTGTAAGCAGCATCAGTATGTTAGGGGATCATGTTAGACTTGGCAATGTGGATGTAAAAAATGTCCAAACCTATATATACAGAACAATTTTATAAGATTTTATTTGAGCCCAACTGATGACAATTGGAGAAAAGCAAGATCTCAAATGCTCCAGAGAATGATAGTTTTGCAGTTTATTTTATGCATTTGAAAACAAGAAGGGAATGTAAGGAAGATTATACGAAGGTGGGGAAAAGCAAGACAGGGATTAGATTATAAAATATTTAAGATGATATGCTCTCTTGAGGGTGTTTTTGCTTCTGAGGGGTCTAAAAAGAGGCATTTCAAAGATATATTAACCTAGATACATTGAAACAATGAACAGGGCTTTCTTAAGGCAAAGAGAAAACTTTTACTGAAAAAATTATATGCTTCGGGCATGACTACCTACCATGGCCTGCCCACTTAGGAATTTGTAATCAGAAGACCCTATGAGGTTATTTTCCATAGAACCCATTTTTCACCCATAGCAATGATACTAATTTTTATCTACAGCATCACTGTCCTATCCAGTGGGGTTGTTCATAGCCCTATCTATCTGTTCAGCTGTAGAGGACGACCCTGAGGAGGCCACAACTAGACAATCATACCACAGACACAAAAGTGCAAATGACTGAACACACACACACACACACACACAGAGAGAGAGAGAGAGAGAGTCAGTAAGCCACCTTCATGGCAAAGAAAGGAGAAGAGCACCAACAACAAAACCAAGAGAATGGCTCATTTTAACGTAGGGACTGATCAAATAGTTCCATGAAAACTACGGTTTTAGTTACTTCTTCAGGCCTAGAAATTATGCTTTTCTTTAGCTGATGTAGCATCTAAATGATACATTCAGTACTAGAATTCAGTGTTCTGTTTCTCTGTTTCTCAGTCGGATGGTAATAGAGACTGGATACATGCCCTAGTGTCTAATTCTCAAGTTACATAATTAGTAACAGTACATGGTGGAAAAAAAAATCCTGCTACAAGATAGCATCTTATAAGGAGGCAAAGCTGAAGTTGTTCTGCAGGGGTTAAATTTTTTTTAGTTCTGAGGCTTCTTTAGCTCCAAGTCTTTATTATTTGTTTATTTCTTCTTCTGTTACCATTATCATTGTTATTATTACTATGTGATTACTGTGAATAAAATGTCACTCTAGAAAGTTGAAGGTTAAAGAGTGGGAGGGAAAAGTTGAGACATTGGCATCATCTGAAAACCACAGCTCTGCATCTCCTGAGAAGCCTTTCAGAGAGCTGTTTTCTGTCCCTAATTTTCATGAGACCCCAGTGCAGGTCACAATTCACTCTTTGGTGAATAACCCCGCAGAGGGCACAATAGACCAAATGAGAGAAGAAAACAAATTACAGTAGCTAAAAGGCGCTAAGTCTGTAATGAGATAAATTAATCAATTCCCTTTTCTTCTCCTTTTGGTTCTTCAGTTATATAATTGTTATTTCTTATCCACAGACTCAATGTATCTTTTCCCAGAACATGTAATCGTACAGTTCACTTACTAGGGCCATACTTTAGCTCTCTAATCTTCCTGAAAGTTTGATTTCGGATCACTGACCACTTCAGAAGACCCACAGAGGGCTGCTCACAACAGGTCATACTTAGGAGCTGACGTGGGCAACAAGTGGAGTCAGCAACTTTTTAAACTTTTGTTTTTTCTGATCATAGAGAAGTTCCTCCTTTGGTGAAAGGCAGCTGTGGTGAGCCAACAGTTGAGGTCAATCTATTGTGTCCTTGGGGGTCATTTTATCTCCTCTCTGGAAAGTACCGAAGAGCTGGCCATCAGAGTGGTAGAGTCATCCCTCCTTTCATTCTCCCCTCACTCCAGACACAACACACACACACACACACACATGTTTGCTGTCACTGCTGGAGGTGTCCTTTTTTCTTTAGCACACACAGAAGATGAGAATAGTATCATCCTCTACTGACGTGTCTTTTAAAGTTTGAGAAGCCGTGCTGGCAACTGCAACCATAACAAACAGTCCACATCGAGGGCTCACAGTTCTGCCTCGGATGTGGGAATTCAGGCCAATTCAAATATTTCTGAAACACCTCCCAGAGCCAAAGGTTTTTAAGGGGCAAACACTCCAGTCCTCATCTTGGGGAGCTGTTTTTAAATGGCCCTCCCCATTAGTTTGGGGGTTATATAGCTGTAAGAGGATAATCCTTCACAGATTTCTGGTTACTTCGAAGCCTAGTCTCTGGGATTTTTGGCTATGCACAAAGGTTAACACTCCGTACCGTGGTTACGTCATGGGCTGCAGTCCGGTACGAACAGTAATTAACGTTGAATGGAACCAAACAATGTACAAGTTGCTTTTATGTCCATTGTGTCCGATGTAATGAGAAATGGACAAATGTAAAAATCACATGATTTTTAAGAGATTAAAATGATCTGGAAAGTGCTGGGAAAAGGATGATTAGAACTCTTCCTGGGTGTCACAGAGTGAGCTGTACTTTCCAAAAGAAATTTCCAAATATCTATACTTATGACAACATTCCTTCCAGATTTTCCAAAACAGTTTCAGTTCCTATTAATTTGCCTGCTGATGCCATAAATATCCTTGTACTTGTCATACTGGGTACCATGTATTTTTGGTTTATAGTCAGCATAATTAAAGCTCACCGCAACTTTTGGAGCATATCCAGACCTCTTAAACTTAAAAGAGGTCCTAGGTCACTCACAATTTTTGAGGCTGCAAGCATACTATATTTAAAAGAAAAAAACCAAAAAAAACAAAGCCAAGGCAGGGTTACAAAAGCTGTGGTATGATTCTTGGCATTTAAGTTTCCTACTTTAACCTCCTCCCAGCACAATGTAATATAATTGTGCTATTCACAAGAAATTAGTATAATTCGCTACACACACACACACACACACACACACACACACACACACACACATAATCTCACCCTGTGTATGGTGTGGGTTTCAATCTTGTCCTTGGATTCCCCTTACTTCAGGCTATAAGTTCGTTTGGAAATCATGTTAAACATCTAATTGGGAGATAGCTCATGATGTTGATAGTGTAAGAGAGGAAAAAGTAATTTTCCCTCTTTCCTTCTAAGTTCTTGGCTGGGGCTCCTGTAACAAAAGACAGATTAACAAGAGAAAAACAAACAAAAGCTTGTTTATATATACCTCATATATACATCGGAGATACCCAGGGAAACGAGGAACTCAAGGAGGTGACTTAGGATTTAGTCTTCAAGGCAATCTTGAGCTAAATCAAAGAAAGGACTTTGTGGGAAAAGTGAGGTATGGGAAGGTGACCAGGGCCATAAACATGGTAAACTCAGGTAAGATTCCTTATGAAGATTTAAGTCGGTGCCTTCTCCACTGATAAACCTCTGGTGATTTGGAGTTATTCTTCTCTTCCTGGTACAGCTCCAAGTCAAATATTTGTCTTCAACTTAGTCATGGAGGGCACAGCTCCGCAGCCCATTTGGGAATCGAACCTTGGTGTTATGAGCACTGTGCTCTAATCAACTGAGCTAACCGGCTGCCACCCCAGGAGTCATCCTTACAAATGGAGATTTCATTTATAAATATAAATTTTCTTTACAAAAGGGTAACTTTTCTTTCGGTTTCAGGGATTCCCTGATGCCTGCTGTTTCTCAAAATAAACAGCTCAAAATAACCCCATGCCAAGAGGCATATTTTGGGGTGGCATATTCAGGGTTTCCTACAATACTAAATGGCCTTCCGACCTTCAGGTGAGAGGCCTTGGGGTCAATGCCAATAAAGCAGCTCTGAAAATCAAGAAAGGTACAAGGGCGATACAGTCCTGAGCCTGCCAGGAGAAAGCATGCCCACAGGTTGGGTGGGAGCACTGCATAAGCTGTGTCCTTCTCCCACCTGACTTTGTGGGCTCACCGTCTGGGAAGAGCTGGGGAAAACCCTGCGGCCTGGAAACAATTTCACAGGCAGATACATTTCTGAAACGAACTGCAAGGCTGTTCCAGGCTCAGCTTTGGGCTCTTTTCCACAGTAGCTTTCAGAGGAGCAATATGGAAAGCTCAAACAGGATCAGCTTTCCAAGGCTGTCTCACTTCCACCTGCTGCTCTGGTGCCCTGTGGTAAACGGAGGGAACCACTGGCCCGCGATGAGCTGCTTCCCGACCCCACGGGAAGAAGCCTAATTAACAACAAAATCAAGTCTTCCCATGGAGCCGCTAGTCACCAGGCTCAGTTCTGAACAAGATGCTGGTGGTGAGTTTTAGGGAAGTTTTAAAACACAGGAATGGAAAGTTTCCACATAGACCAAAAAAAAAAAAATCAGCATTTGAAATTTCTGTCTTCAAAGGCCTTATTCCTGAGGCATCAGCAATTAACTAAAGTCGGAGCCAAGGCCTTTCTACTAAATTTAAGAAATGTAACATAGCAACAGGCTATAAAGAAGACATAAGAGGGCCAGCCGAGTAGCACATTGGTTAAGAGCTGGCTTGGGACGCCAGAGGGCCCTGGTTCGGATCCCACATATGAGGGCCAGTGACACTGCCCTCTACATCTAAGATGCTGAACAAAAACTCAGCTTGGAGCTGGGCTGCCATGAGTTGCCTGCAACGGTGTAGGCTGTAGCCCCTGCTGCAGTGGGTTGCCATGGGCTACCGCATGTAGCCAGCAGCCAGCGTGAGC
>NW_017731401.1:3504717-3550182 GCF_001890085.2 Hipposideros armiger | reverse complement strand
TCCCAAGCCAACTCCTAACCAACACACCACTCGGCCAGCCCGAGACTGGATTTTCCAATTTTTGCATGCACAAAACATGCAATTTAAAAATGTGTACATTGATAAATCTAAAAGAAGAGATGTAAATTACTAATTATCAAGCAAGCTGAAGAAAATGTGAGCCTACTCAAATAAAAATGGATAAGAATTTCTCTTCCCCACCTCCCAGAATGTGGGTCATTTTTAAAAGGCAAATTCTCAACCCATCTTGAGTTCCAAAGGAGGCAAATATCATAGTCAGGTTAATTGACTTTCTGAAATAGCAACAGAGTGAACGAAGAGGGCACTGGAAGCCTCCAACAGCATCCCGAACATGTCAGTGGGAACTGATTCCAGCAAAGCTCCGCTGTAAGTCAAGCTCAGCTTCTATAAGCCCCTGGGTCTCACAACTTCAGAGACACATCCTTTCATCTTTTTCACTCTCTCCTGGGAACTTATAACATCTGCAATGGCTGGAGGGCAGGAGTCACAGAAGCTCGGCCTCGGTGCCCACACGAGCAGAAGAGGGGCTGTGTGCAGTCAGTGGGGAGCTGTGATCGACAGCAAAATCCTTTAAGCAACGACCCTGGGGCAGAAACGCCAGGGACTAAGGTATTGGAGTGTTTATAGATTCTAATCTGCAAGAAGAGCAAAGCGTGGTAACATCTCAACCTGAAAGAAAGCTAAGGGAAGGGCCCGTGGGGCTTTCTGACCAAGAGGACTACGTTGTCTACACTGTCCCCTTTTGAGCAGCGTGGCCCATACATGGGCACATGAGCGTGCACAAGCACACATAACTACCTTAGCTGTACTCAATTCCCCCCTGCTTGTCTTTATCAAAGCACACAGCTGTGCTTCTCCTAGACAGTGCTGGACTCCAGACCACCATTGCCATTCCTGGGGGCAGATGCATACAAGACAGTGTAAACTGAGGAAGATAATTCCAATACGTTAAGGTGAGTAAAAATCCCCTATCTCTCTGGTCCTCTAATAATTCAGCAGTATCTGTTACCTAGATTTTGTCTTTCTCCTTCACATACACAAGTAGGATGTATCATCCTTTAAGACATCTTTGTGGGGGAGGGGAGGAAAAGTTAGGGAGGAGCTATGTTTTCAACATTTGTCAGGCACCATTTCTGGCTGTAATCTACGGCCAAAGGCAGAGCCCAGCCTTTAGATGTCATTTCCCTCCCAGGCGTGGGTCTCCGCCAGCAGGGTCTCCGCCAGCAGCGCACATCTGTGCTCGTGGCCCACAGAGGGCGGGGACACTCTCCCAAATGCTCCCTGAGTGGGGCCCGCTGCTCCTCTCCTCAGCAGATGCCAAAGCCTGCCACCAAGCTCCAGTTTCCCCGCTGTTATGTGATACGCTGCCATTAGGGGCCTGACGCTGTGTTGGCTCTTTTGAAAATGAAAATATTTGCTTCTAACTCCAGTTACCATCTGTTTGTAACCTTTACTCCTATCCATATGCCAGCTTGAAATTGCCACTGTAGCCTTTGGGTCTCCCTGGACTTTCATGACAGACTAGCCACCAGTTTCCTCTTGGAATCTTTGGAGCAGCCAAGAGCCATTTGTCATGGGCTGTTTGTCCCCACAAGCATAGCCCACTTTTTTAAAGGGCTGCATGTTGTGTGTTACTTCTAGGCTTCCGTGATGAGGACCGAGAAAGAGAAAGAAAGGATCAAAAATTAAAATATGAGAACTTTGTAAACCTACAGAGTTCATTACACCTTTGACAATATAACTGGGTAGATTGGGAGAAAATTTGTTCCTGCTATCAAAAAAGCAAATGAAAAAAAATGAAATAAGATTCTTAAAATATTTCTGGAAAACCATGACATACCAGAAGAGGAAGAATTCTACTTTAAGAAGGGGTAAAACCCATGGGAACTTAAAAACATCTGAGGATATATACTATTTAATAACACTATCTCTAAGAAAAACTGAGGGGTTATGAAATGCAGTAGTGATATTGCTTGGGATATTAATAAAGCAAGTCTAGCTTAAAAGCAGGTGTCAAACAGAAATATTCAATTCTGAATAGTAGACATCTTAGCAATCAGAACCATAGAAGACATTTTTAATTTAATGCTGGCATAAGGTAAATGCCCCTAGTTGCCCAGCCAGTTGCCCAGGCTTGCCATTCATCATTTTTTGGTTATCAAGAAAATTATCAAAAGCTAGCACAAAGCAAGCTGCGATCTCAATACCCTATGTCACCGGGGAGGAGACAGAAGTCTAGATTGGATGGGAAGGTGATGGGAGAGAGAAGGGACTCATCTAGCCAAGCGCTCACGAGTAGCTGAACAGTCAGTTGTACAAGAGGGTATGAAGCGTTCAGATGTGATTTAGCCATCCTAGTGCTGAGAGAAGTCCATGGTGGGAATCCAGGAATCGGGCAACAATTGAAAATTGCAGGAAGTGGCACCATATTTCTAGGCATATAGAGTAACAATAACGTCTAGAATTTGTAGGTATTAACAATAATAATACAACTACCAGGCTCTGTGCTAAGAGCTTCATAGATTTTATTTCACTGAATCCTTAAAACCAACCAGTGAGACAGGTACGATTTTTATCCCTCATTTTTAGGTGGAGAAATTGAAGTTTAGAAATGGTGACCACACTGGTAATTGCCAGAGTAGGGATATGAACCAAAGCCAAATGTTCTTCACCCTGTGTAGTCTGATTCTCCAACACTCACCCTATCACTTCCCCACTGGGTAGCTGCACTAGAGTTAGGAATGGTCCTTAATGGCCTTAGGCAATCATGGTAATTCACTGACCAGTGATGGTTCAGGAACTTAGACTTGGACCAGTCAGCATCTAACATTTCCCTATGAACAATTATTAATGCAAGAAGAGCAAATGACTGAAATTGGTCCAAGCAAGTGAAGGAGAAGACTTGGTTCCAAAGATCAGGGAGAAATGCATTCTCTCTCTCTCTCTCTCTCCTCCGCCCCCTCCCTCTCTTTATCCCCCATAGAAAACATAGCACTGATTGTTACTTGAAGGCACTGTACTATCGAAGATGACATGTAACAGCTCCCAGACTGAAGGGAACAGGGTCTGGGCGGCTCAGTCAACCTCTGGAGGATTTAAGTACCTGCGCAGCCTGAAGGGGAACCTTCGGTTCTGCCTGTCACACAGAGCAGGTTGGAGACGGACTTGACCTTAGTACAAAGAGCCAGGTGGAGCCCAGCAGCTGTGATCATTCCAGTGGGCCAAGGCGTCTGTGTCTTTCAGGGACACTGCCCCCCTCCTTCTCTCTGGCAGTACCCTCAAGCTCTCAGCCCACATTGGAAAAAAGGACAGGGTTTAGATGTGGAACACATTTATACCCTTAATTTGAAGGGAGGGCCAGACATTCCCAGAAGCAGGGTAGCTCCGAGTCTAGGTCCTAGAGCTGCAACCAGAAGGAAGCTGGGTGGGCCTGTGAGGGTGCAGCCCATCCGAGGCCCTTTACTCCCACCTCCTTATGTTCTAGATTCTGTCACTTAACAGTTTTGGAGGGCTGAGAGAAAGCTGACTGACTCCTGCTAGCATCTGTAGCTCTGGGGCCCCGCCCCTCCCGGGGCACAAAGCTGTGCTCTGGTGGCTGCTCTGTTTGTGCCAAACCCAGGGTCTTGGGGACCATGCCTTCTGTTAAACAATCATGCATGATCAAGGATAGCCATTTTCAGAGTGTTTCCTTTTGTGAGGGGCTCATCTGAAGGAGAAAGCTACCAAGACTGAAAGCCAACTGTCCCACCCAATGCTGAACCCTCATAAAGCAGTTTCCATCATGTTAGTCATTGTGAATTGTGTAAATGCCTCAGAAATAAACGAAGGCCACTAAATGAAAAAAAAAAAAAAGACAGATTTTCATCTCAGAGACATGGAGTTCAATAATTATGTCTCTATCTTATTTTGTATTTTTCATCTTACTTGCTGTTGTATAAATCTGGATTATGCAGGGGTGGGAGACAAAACACCTTTAAAATACAGCCTGGAATGCCTTGTAGATGCCCCCTTCTCTATCCTGCAGTGGTGGGAGGAGTTCCTAAGCTCCAAAAGAGTGACTAAGTCAAATGATTAGTAGGAATCTAAAACATTTCCCTCTGAAGAGGAGAAGTACATTAGACAGTCACCAAATAGGAAACAGAAATATTTACTGCACAACAAAATGTGGCTTTAAATACTCAGAACCACACAAGAAAATTAATCAAATTGCTTTAGAATCCCATCTTCTTGTATTGCTGAGTTTCATAAACCCAAAGATTATAACACAAGTTGATCATGTACCTTATGAAACTGATTTAAAAACAAATGACTTTTGATTATTTCCAAAATTCAAATCAGTCTTTAATAGAAGAAAATCTGCCACCACTAAAAATATTCAAAAGAATGTGCTATGAGTTCTCAAATTAATTCCAAAGAGATAATCCAAAAATGTTTTAGAAGAGCTTTCCAATGTGACCTCGATTAAATGTATAAATTTGCTAAGATAATTTTAATCTCAGGCACACCTTATAATAAACGTATACATATTTAGTTTGTGGTATGTTAACTTTTCCAGTATCCATCTTGGTTAATTAAAATATGGTTCATTACAACTTCTACAAATTATTTATGAAAGGCTGTATATTTTCCAGGAAAAAAAACAAAATAAAAGATTACCTAATTTGGAAATGAATGGTTCGGGTCAAACACTTTAAACTATTCAAATAATTTTAAAAATTAATTTACTATTCTATGATTCCATTAATTCCCTTGAGGTTCTTACTTTAAAAAGAGGCCTTTCTTAAAAGGGTAGTTATTCAAAAGACATTTCTGATTAAATGCCATGATAAATAATAAAGCTATTAAAAAGAAGGTCGGAGGGAGGAAAGGAAGGGGGGGGAAACGAGAATTTCTATGTAACAAAGATTTCCAAATTCCAGCCAATACCCTAGTAATTTCAAGTTGTATTCACTACAAAAATTTTAGTAAATCAAAAATATTTATCAAATGCTTAGAGCTTCATTTCCAACCTTGATCGATAGTAAATTAAGATATGTATCTCTTTTGATCTGTTATATTTATGATTTGAATTTAGTGGCCAGTTCCCCCAGATTGGCCAGTTCCTTCAAGCTAACGCTATTTTTTTTTTATTGTTAGTTTCAGGTGTACAGAACAATGCAATAGTTACCCTTTTCACCCTCACAAAGTAACAACCCCCCTCCCCCCATCTATTGTCCTCCCACCCCCGATATCATGCTTATCTATTACAATTCCATTGAATCCGTTCCCACTCTCTACTCCATGTCCCGAGACTATATATATATATAATTATAGTTGACATATTATATTATTCAACATCAAGCTAACGCTATTTTTCACATCACCTCAATAGATGACTCCAAATAATTTACCAGCCAATTCAGTCAAAAGAAGCAGATCGGTAATGTACACAAGTTCATTTATTGTAATCACAGAAAAAGCCGCAAGGGTATATTATAGATAATAGCACCCTGAGAGAGTAAAATGGGGAAGGGCTAATTTAGAAAGTTCTTTGCATCATAGAAGGTGCTCCTTCATTGCTTTGCTGAAGCTTGTTTTCTCTTCATTCTTTGCAACAAGGATTTCTCATAATGGACTGATAAAGGCACTGGGGCATATTTCAAGAAAAAAGAAGACAATTATTAATAGTGGGAAGGCTGCCTGCTGAGGACAAAGGCAAATAGCACAGAGGTTTCTGCTTACTCGAAAGCAAATCAGGGGTCTCAATTCTCGTTATAGCAAAAAAGAGAATGTTCCTCATTCCGGATCATTTCAGAGATGTAAATTGCTCTAGAAACCTGGGGCTAGTTATGGAATGCTGGTCTTGAAATAAAACTGCCACCAGGGAAAATGGAAACTGAAAAGCTTAAATATATTCTCTTAAAGTTCCCCAGGGCTTTTCTTTATGCCCCAGGCGTGTCTGACGGAAACAGCCTTAAGAAACAGAATGTTGTTTTGAAAATTACCCTTGTCTTTTTGGAACATGGAGAAAAATACTGACATCCTTTAGTTTTTTCACTTGCTTGCTTTTCGAGTAAAATTTATTTTTGAAATATTTTATTTATCTCCTGATTAGCTATTTAATTTTGATAATCTAAAGGGTATTTATCGATTCAATAATTCAGCAATTTTAAAACTTCATAGCCAAATTTATTTATTTAACAATTGATTCTACATGTATTTATTGAGCTCCTACTGGGGATACAACAATAAAAAGACCAACTAGCTCTTTATGCTTATGAAGCCTAGTTAGTAGTTGGGGAAGGGAAGAGCTGCCGAAACAAATAAATAAATAGACAAGAAAAGTAGCAGGTGGTGCTAAGGTTACTGAGAATCAAAACAGGACAGTATGAGAGAAAGGGATAGGTGGCTATTCTAGATTGACTGGTCAGAGAAGTCCTCTCTGAAGAGGCAACATCTGAGCTGAGAATCGAATGGCATGAAGGAGCCAGTCATGCAAAGATCAGGAAGAAGAAGCATTTCAGGCAGAGGGACCAGCCAGTGCAAAGGCCCTAAAGCAGAATGAGTGTGGTCTGTTATGGAACAGGAAGAAGGCTAGGTTAAGTAACTGGGATGGAATGAGTTCAGAGAGGGCATGGAATCAACCACAGTCCAGAAATTAGCAGCTATTGCTGTCCTCGTAATTGGATTGGGAAACATCAAAGCACTAAATTTTGATCTGATGTCTGGCCCCTTCTAATTAGTTGTTCTTCTAATCTGTCTCCTTCTAATATAATCTGCACTTCACCATTAATTAACCTAAAATATCATGTTAATTGCTCCAACTTCCATGTTCAAAAACCGTCTTATACACCATCTGCTTATTTAAAAAAAGTTCAAGTTATTTAGTTTGGCATTCACAGTCATCCAAAAACTTACACCAACCAATCTATACAGCTTGACATCCCTCTGCTCCTCTAATGAATATTTTTCTCTAGCCAGAATTTTTCTTCAACACTGCTTTTATTTTATCTTCTTGATTTTTTTTTCTCCTGCCATTCTCTATTATCCAGCATGAGCTTTTCCCTACTCTCAAAAAAGTCATATCAATTTCTATCCGTCAGAAATCTTTTTGTAACTAGCAAAAGAAAATCCAAAACAAAGTGGCTTAAGTAAAAAAAAGAAAGTTCCTGGCTCTAGTAAATTAAATGTTCAAAGTAAAATAAACTTTAGGCAGAGTTTTATCCAGAGGTCAATCATGTCATTTACTTTGAGGTTATCTTGACTCTGTATGGCCCCCGTGTGTTGACTTCATTCTGTCTACTGATTGGGTTAAACCTAGTTCCCTGAACAAATCCTGGGGGAGAGGAGAGATGAGAGGATAGGATTACCATAATTGATTTAGCATTAGACTAATCAGGAGTCTCCTTGGAGTTTAAGATACAGTTTGCTTTCCCTGAAATATGTGGGGAGGGCTTCTGAAAAATGTGAAAAGAAGAGTGAATGGATATTGGTTAGCAAGAAGCAAACTTTCCTTTTCTGAATTTCTTCAGCACTTATTGCTCATACTAACATTGTACACCTACCTTATAGTTTTAATAATATATTTCCATAAATATTTCTAATCTCCTGATCTAAATCCTTAAAATAAGAGTATATGTTACCTTTCTCTGTATATTGCAATATACCTGTTGCTTAATTGAGTGACTTTTAATATAAGCAAAACAAACAAACAAACCAAACCTCCAGGCAGCCTTTTAACTTAGCAGTAGAGATAGAGGTCCAGTTCACTAATTCAATTCTTACTCGTAGAAATCTCCCCTTTCTCATCATATCCCAGACACCTTTCATACAGACATATCGGTGATTCTCAACCTTTGAATTCATCTGGACTTAACAAAATGGTTAGATTTTGAACCTAATTAAATAGCAAGAAACACTGATAATACATGATGGCTAATATTTTGAGTAAGAGTCGGGACAAGATACAAAAACTAAAGTGGTAATACAAGTTTCATTATGGAAGCTGAGTAAGATGAAGGAAGGAAGACCTCTTCAACTGTGCAAAGGTGTTTGAGTCACTTTTTCCATTTTAATAATGTAAATCACAACTGTGTTTATCTATTCAAACTAGAATTTTCTGCATAATCTAGGTCTAATCTAGAAGTCACATATGAAAGTTTCAAAAGTTCCATTGCTCAACACTACACAGTTGAACCTTGAGCAAAACAGGGATTAAGGAACTAATCACTGAGCAGTGGAAAATCCGAGTATAGCTTAAGTTATCCCTGGATATCTGCAGGGAATTGGGTCCAGGACCTCCTGCAGATACCAAAACCCTCCCAACCATGGATCAAAAATCGTACAGGTATTTACTGAAAAAAAAAATCCATGTATAAATGAATCTGTGTAGTTCAAACCCGTGTTGTTCAAGGGTCAACTGTATAATTAGATTTGTATTTAAAAAATTTTTTCTGTTATTAAAGTTGGCAGACAGTATTATATTTGTCTCAGGTGTACAACATAGTGATTTGACATTTATATACCTTACTATGTGATCGCCACGCTAAGTCTAGTAACCATCTGTCGCTGCAAAGTTATTACCATATTATTGGCTACACTCCCTGCGCTATACACTACACCCTATGACTAATTTACTTTATAACTAAAAGTGTGTACCTCTTATTCCTCTTCACTTTTTGATGGTTACCACAGGGGAAGGGGGTGGGAAGATGAGTGAAAAAAGTAAAAGGGAATAATACTCATAGATACAAACTTTTAGTTGTATCGTCTTTTTAAATGACTGTTTTTTAATAGGAGAAGTTTTCAGAATAGTTGCTTATCTAATATCTCAGTGATCTGCATGGACTTTTTTATTATTATTTTATGAACAAGATTGTGACCACTTTGAAGATGTTTTGAGGACATGTGAAATTTTCTCTACAACCAAATCCCAGTATTTCTGATAGTTATTGTTACTATTCATGAATAATGTAATGTTCTAGTTTAGATACATAACCCAAAGCAATAAAAGTGGTCAATATTGTTTATCAAGGAGAATTCATCTTTCAAAGAATGAAAGTAAGTAATTAAATCCTTTGTTTAAAAAATAGAAAGAGTTGAGAGTAAAAATGTATTTCCCTCCAAGGGGCAAAGGGGCGCAAGAAAATTGGATACACACACTCCCAGCAACCCTTTTTAGGTTAGGTGAGATAATAAAGCCTTACTTAAGTGCTAAACATGCATTACTATTGATTTGTGCCTTGAGTAAACTTTGGTCTCATTTTAACAAAGAATTTGAACCAAGGAGAAATTGAGCTTTAATAGTGATTCAAATTTCCAGGAGCATTTAATGTCTGCTGGCCACATTCATGTCACTAAAACTACCTGAGGGCTCAAAATTCAAATTTCAGTTTTTAAGCTTTTCCAGGCCCATCCTTTACCTCTTGCTTTCCAATTACTGTATTCCCCATGTATAAGACACACCCTTTTTCAAAAAATTTGTCTAAAAACTGGGTGCGTCTTATACAGTGGTTGTAGATTTCAAATGCCATAGATGGGACTGAGGACGAAGCAATATATGAAGACAGTAATTCGTCATCAGACACAGATGAGGACAAGCTAATGGTTGGGAGTTTTGACAGTGATGAGGAGTTGTATGAATTTTATAATGAATAAAACTTGAGTTCAATAACATTATATAATACATTTTTTTTCAAATTTCGAGCCCCAAAATTAAGGTGCATCTTATACATGGGAGCATCTTATACATGGGGAAATATGGTAGGTATGTATTTAACTCTTCTGTCATTCAGCTTTAAGAACTGTCAGGAACTGGGGGGGTAGAGAGGGGCGGGACATAAAAGACTGGTGGAAAGGGGACATTTCAAAGATAACAGCATAAAAATGGTCTTGATTTGGCTCGATGGAAAGTATTTTCGAGGCATAAAATGTAAATAATTCCAGGTATCCCAAAGAGAAAGCTGAATTGGAACTGGAGGATGGTGGCCTTGGCAAGTTACACACACAAAAGCCCTCCTTACCCAGCAGGCACAGAGGAGCAATTGACAGTAGTAGTGGAGGGAGCCATTCGCCTATCTGAATCCAAACACCAGTTCCACGCCTTACTGTGTGACCTGGAGAAGTTACCTAACTTTTCCAAGCTTCAATTTTCATATCTGCAAAATGACAATGATAACAGCCCTTACAAGGTAGTGGTGAAGATTAAATAATCTAATCCACGTGAAGCAGCTAGAAAGGGTCTGGAACATATTAAACATTCCATGAATGTGAGCTACTATTACAGTTGTTACAGGGGAGCCAGCTTGTTTTGGGCCCACTCTTTTTTTGGGTTTTTTTGTTGTTGTTGTTGGGGAACAGCCATGGTCATTGGTTACACATTAGCTTTCATGCTACAATGGCATAGTTAACTCTTTTAGGGAGGGCACAACTCACAGTGGCCCATGTGGGGATCGAACCGGCAGCCCTGGTATTATCAGCACCATGTTCTAACCAACTGAGCTAACCGGTCAGTCCCCTGGGCTCACTCTTGATCCTCTGGCCCAGAGCTGTCAGCCCACTGTGCAATTATCTAGAGATGGAAGAGGCTTCTTCATTCATTTCTCACCTCCTTGCTGACATTTTGCTTCTAGAATGGTTTGTGTCAAAAGAGGGGAAAACAATATTGTATCTATTTGCATAACATTATCCTTCTCTCAGAAATGCTCTCATATTATCAAATTAGCCAAATTTTGAAGATGACATCCACTAGAACTAAATTCAACAATTTTTGTTCCTTGATATTACTCTGGATTCTCATCCATTAACGGAACAGCTGCTGCACTCCTTTTGAAAAACGCTGGGAACACTCACGCTGCAGACTTTCGGCACCCGGTGACTGCAATCATGATTGTTTACTGAATACTAATATTCTAGACATGCTATGTGGTTTTGCTTTCTAATGCCAACCAACATTCATTCACTGCAGAGAATTATGACTCTTCAGGGAGGAGAGTCATTCCTGCTCAATCCAAAATCCGGCTCTCTCCTTTATTCCAGTTGTCTGCTGAGCTTTATAACACTGCACTCTCACATACCAAATTTCTGAATACATAAAGTGAAAGCTAATCATTCAAAAATCTTACCTCTTGAGTACCAAGCTAGTGCTTGAACATTGCATGGTCTTCTAACAATGGAGTTGTTATTTGAAATGTGTCTCTATGTCTGAAACATGCATCTGATGTGTCCTGTATTTTTATACGCCCTTTGTATTTGAGATGTTCCAGACACTGCTGTTTCACTTGCATACAAATGTCCCCTAAAAGGCAGGTAGGAAACCAAATGCCCTTTCCGCCTCCCCTTCTCTCTAGGCTGCGTCTCGATAATTCTAACAATGTCTGTGTGACACATAAGAACTTCATCATTTACATACTTTTTGTAAATGATAGAAAGCAGCTAAACATTTGGTATTATTTCAGAGTAATGTTTCAGATGTTTGGCCCAGATCACATCTTTAGATCTTGTTTTTTATCTGTCTTGGTGGATTCTTTCTAGAGCGTTTATTTATTATACACACCATTCAAGTGGTAGGAAACCTGATTGATTAAACATGAGACCACCAAATTGTGGCATCTTTAAAAATATTGTTATGTTCTGTAGAATTGTTATATCCTGTTGAGAAATATTTTTCAAGTTGTTTAAACCAATTGATGATTAGTTCTTATGATTGTTATTCTTTTTTTAATGCTTTCCTGCTTTATTTTTTCTTCTGCCTGTAAACATGATATATGTTCATTATGAGAATTGACACAGTATAGAAAAGCACAAATAAGATAGTAGAAATCACTTGAAACCTCACTCTTTAAAAATAGCCACCTTTTACATTTTGCTGAATACCCTTAGGGGTATCTTTCTGAGTATGTACATGTAGATATAATTCTACATAATGTCCTACAACTTGGCTTTTCCAGTCAGTAATATTTGGACATTTTCCCATGTTAATAAATATAGCTCTGCGTCTGTGATTCTCATTCTCCTTCCATATAAGGGTACGACGCATAAGTGGGATGATGTGGAAACAGGTAAAAGGATTGAGAGACACGAATCTCTATCATCATCATTCATAATGACTTATGTACTGATCTGCCATAATTATTTTTTTTGCTTTAACTCTTCATGATTGATGTTTGTATCCAATATTTCACAATTATAAACTTGTTGGGTCCTCCCCCCCCCCAACATCTTTATTTTTCAAACCTATTTGTAGATACCACTTTATCTTACGTCTGCCTTATGTTGGTGGCCTGAAATACCTTACAGTTCAGAAAACAAATTCTGACGTTGTCAGTTCTGTTCCATCAATTCTGAATGCTTGCTTGATGCCTTTGATTTATATATATATAGATATATCTATATATATAAAGTGAGTCTGCTGTTTCTTAATAACATATAAATCTACCTATATGAAATAAAATCTTCATTAGAATATGAAGAATTGTTTTGAACTGACTTTCCTGTTTAGTGAACAACTCAAGATTTACTTGCTAATACAAATCACTGGTTTGTCTGCCAGTTTTTGTTTTGGCAATTCTGACAAATTATACAAGAGTATGCAGTCTTATCTGCATAGGAATTCTCTTTTTCATAAGTCAGTGAGCGCAAGCCGTATCAGTGCACTTGGTCATTCGATATTATAATATATTACAGTCCTCAAAAGTCAAAACTTGGAATAGGTTGGGAAGTTTACCTAAGTTATACGACCAACCTGACTAGTTAGATCAAAATCCATTTCCAGAAAGTAAGACAAAGAGATCAACTCAAGATGTTAGCATTTCAACTTCTTATGTTTAGCAAGTCATTCTTTTGTAAAATACTCAGCCTACACATTTAATCATACGTTAATTTATTCAGCCAGTAGGTTGTGATGTGCTTTACATTTTCCTGCAGGCACTGTGATTCATGGTCTAGTACACACTGATGTTTTGGAGCTGGGCAAGTCTACATTTTCGGCCTTCACTGGTGTCTTGACCTGCAGTTGACACAAGTACATTCCCCTTTCATAGCCAAGGTGCCTCCCAGAAAAACCCAGAAGCTGAGTAGCAGCTCTAAACACACCTGACTTGAAGTGAGGAGACCCGAGTCTGACCACCCTGTAACCCTGGGGAATCTCATACACCTGAGTTACCATATTCACATCTACAATGAGGGTTATCACACCAATCTCACAGTTTTTGTGAATGTTAAATAATGTGTTTGAAAGACTCTGGCACACAGTAGGCCTTTAAAGTATTATGTACAGCTACTGTATTCAGTGTCCAATCTTTGGGGGAGATGTAGGGAGGAACAGCCAAAAACATTTCTTCTTGTTCCCTTTCATGGTTCTTGCCAAAAAGAGAAAACCAAAACGCTAAGTAAATCCATCCAGATCTGTGTATAACCCTTAACTACCAGAGAATTAAAAGTGAATTTAGGGCCGGCTGTGTGGCGCGATGGTTAAGAGTTGGCTTGGGACGCCGGCTCTGAGCAGCAGGGCCCCGGTTTGGGTCCCACATGAGGGCCAGTGACGCTGCGTCCTCTACAGCTAAGATGGTGAACAACAGCTCTACTTGGAGCTGGGCTGCCGTGAGTCGCTAGTGACAGCATAGGCTGCAGTGGGGCTGGCCGGCAGCTGGCGTGCGCTTTTGTGAGCTGCCGTGGGCGGCCATCCAGTGGTTGGCGACCGAGCTGCCTCACCAGGGAAGAGCGCAATGATAATGCCAACATGGGCCAGTGAAACGAAATCCTCCACAACTAGACTGAAGAACAAAAGGACAGCAACTTGTCTGTTCCCCTTCCCCAATTTCCCAACACGGTTCCCCCTCCCCCAATTCCCCAATTAAAAAAAATAAAAAATAATAAAAAAGTGAATTCTATTCTAAAAAGCCACACTCCTCTTTTTCTTTTCTCAACATATTGAAAAATAATACATAGAGCAACAAAAGCCAGGCATCTTCGCTTAGGTGTTTGCACGACAGTGGCTAATGTTTGGTTTCTGATTCTCATCTCTACTGTGGTTCGAAATCATGTGTCAAAGTTTTAGAGTAATTGCTGGTCCTTTATTCAAGGAGAGAGTCTTAAAGATCAGTAGAAAAGAAACTACAATATGAGAGTTGATTTTATCTTGTCCCCACCGATTATCAGAAAATAATTTAACCTAGTGGTGAGTTACTGTGACTACCTCATTCAGAAACAGATATTACAACTGCCAAGAACAATGACAAATCAGCTAACAATGACACAAATCAAATTGTGTCAAAGTGTCTCCCTCTTTCTAGGGAATAGGAGAAGCAAAACCAGCTTATTTTGACTAGATCTCCTCTCATTATCTACCTACCAAAGACCTCCTCACGTTTCACTCTTTCTCCAGGTATTTCCGACTTTTTAAACATTTTTTATTTCCCCCATCTCTAGTTGAAGACCTTTTCTAATCTTGCCCCTTTGCTTCCAACAGAGCATGTTGTGGAGATAAAACCTTTTTACCTTTAGAATCGCATAATCTTAAAGGAGGAAAAATCTCTCAGATCCTTTATTGCAACCCTCTCACTTCTCAGATGAGGAAAGTGTGTTGGAACCAGAATTAAAATCAAGGTTTGGGACCTCCAGGCTAACACTTTTCCAATTTACTACAAATGTCTGTTACCCATAGTTAGTTTTTAAGTCAGGTGGGCTCAATAGTTTCCATTTCTCTACGGAAGAAAAGAAAAAAACAAAGAGCACCTCTAGCCCTCCTGTGGGCTGCAATGTCTGGTCTGGAACAGTCTGTCCAGCCTCAAGGGGTCATACTCACTCCAACAGCTGGGCCTTTTTACTGACGGCTGTGTCTATATCTGATTAAAAAGTGGGAAAACTCAGCGCCGGCCGACTGGCGCGTTGGTTAAGAGCTGGCTTGGGATGCCACAGGGCCCTGGTTCGGATCCCACATATGAGGGCCATTGACACTGCCCTCTACAGCTAAGATGCTGAACAACAGCTCAGCTTGGAGCTGGGCTGCTGTGAGTCACGGCGCCGGCACACGCCCGCGGTGGGTTGCCATGGGCTACCGTGTGTAGGCAGCAGCCAGCATGAGTGGCCAGCAGCCCCAATGAGCGGCCGTCCAGAAGCCGGCGACTGATCTGCCTCGCCCGGGAAGAGTGCAATGATGGTGCCAACTTGGGCCAGTGAAGCAACATCCTCCACAACTAGACTGAAGAACAAAACGACAGCAACTTGTCTGTTCCCCTTCCCCCAATTCCCCAATAAAAATCTTTAAAAAAAAAAGTGGGAAAACTTTTTTTGTCCTAGGTATTCTTTTCCCTGTCTCACACAACAAAGTCTAAACCTACCACCTTCACTTCCAAGGCAAGAAATGTCTGTCTGATTCCTGCCCTTCAGTAATTAGTAATGGAAAAACATATGTGGCAATAAAAGTTTCTACTGCAGTGTTTTGACAATGAGCATCTTTGTTCAATGCATTCTCTTCGTCAGACATTAGACTTTATTTTACTTGAATTCTCATGCCATTGTTTTTGCCTCTATTAGAACATTATATATTTAAGAAGCATTATTTTAAAATTACGGTTTTCATTTAAAATTATCATTTATCTTATTCCTGTATTTACTTATTTTTGCAGTAAATTGTGACTTTTTTAATTCTTATCATAGCAAGACAAATTCACTTTGGGAAGATAAATGTCACATTTTAATGAAAAGCAGCTTACAGTGTGGATGGGGGTAATGATCCAAAAGGGGAACAAACAGGCATGCGCTTTGACATTTCTCATTCTTCTTAGCCACAGCATAAGATTTTCCTTTATTTTTTTTTAATATTGGAGAAATTACCCTGTAAATCTCATCAGGAAGATGAACTAAACACCTTGGGAGTTCATCGATCCTCACGCACAAAATTCAGAAAAAACTTACTGACACGAGAAAGATTTTCAGTTAAATAGGAGATGATATAAAGCAAATTAGATTTGGAATTTGGAGCGTTCTGTACTTCCCATAAGAAAAGGGCCCTATGAGCACGGCATGTGACACAGGAGAGCTGTTTCTCCCATTTGAGGCTGGAAGCACAGTGCTAAGTCCAAGGCTGAAACCATGTGGCTGAGCAGGCTCTGGGAATTTCATCTCAGAGCCATGGAGCACGTAAAGGTGAGCTACATAACTAAACAGGGGTTTTTTTGTTGTTGTTTTTTTACACATATAAACTCATGCAGTGGACATTTATCATTTTTTTGATTTCCCAGTACCTGAACCCCTTTCCTAGTTTAAGGAATTGCTTATCCTGGGAGACATGGCAGGAAGCAAGGCCTGTCTTCCTCCACAGGATCAGCAAAGAGTAGATACCAGCTTTTCCCACCATCCAAAGAGTAGAGCACAGGGTTGCTACCCCTAGCTTGGCCAACCGGGTGCTTCCATCAGGTCTCAGAGATTGGAGCAATTACTGCAAATAGGAATTCATTTTAGCTAAAGGGACTACAGTGCCCAGTATCCAGCAGCAGTAGGGGAAGCTGAGGGCATGCAGTGGCTACTTATGGTGGCAGTAGGGTTACCAGACATCTCCGCCTTCACCCGCACCCCCCCACTAGCTGGCAGCAGCAAGCATCCTCCCAGACTCATCCTGCGGCGGGTCCATAGCTCACGTCTCTCCTCGTTTCTGCCCGATTTTCCAGACTGATTCTCTGGAAGCTCTTGCTACCCAGAATGCGATCTGGGAACTTGTTAGGAATGTAGAATCTGGGCCTTCTAGACTTACCTAGTGAATGTATCAAAATGTAGTACAGTGCCTTGCACATAGTAGGGCCTCAATGAATATTTCTTGAATGTATAGATACATTAAAAATATTAAAATTTGATCTTGCTGAAATTATTTGAAATGTATTTCTTCAAAACGTGTTTGTGAACAGCCTTTAACCCAATGGTGTACTCTTGACAAAACAAGTATTGTCTATAATAAATTGGTTTTTGTTTGTTTGGTTTTTTTTTGTTTTTTGGGGTTTTTTTTAAGATTTTATTGGGGAATGGGGAAGGGGAACAGACAAGTTGCTGTATGAATTGCTTTTCAAATTGCATTTCATTGATATTTAAGGGAGGCATGGTGAATGCTTCCGTAAATTCATTATCCCTTTTCTAAGTGGGTAATCAACTTTTCATTTATCTGTGTTGTTGATTTCTATTCTTTACAGCAGGACACACCCACAGTAAAGCTTACTGTAATCAAATGAGTTGTCATTGGGATGACCACTGAAATTCTCCCTATAGCCCTTGTTATTTTGGTCTTTGTCTGTCTTTTTATGAGTTCCCTAAAATGCCAACTCCACATGATTTTGGTGTATATCAGCACATAGCTGACCAACCAAAATAGATACATAAAACACTTCTCTTTAAAAAGTCAGCCAAATGCTATAATGCCAAAGCACTGCGCTGTATATGACTACCTGCAATTACTGGGCAGTGAGGGCAACCCGCCCTTCCAGTTGGCATCATGCCGGCCTCCAGAGCCCTCAACAGCCATATCCTGCCTAGGAGAACACAAAGCTCTCCCATTCACACTTAGAAGAGAATAGCTCCTGAAAAGCGAAGTTACTTTTGAAAAGCTTTGTTGAAGAAAGCTGAAGAGGTAGTCATAGTAAGACATTGTGGAGGAGGAGCTGCTATAACTAACTTTGCAATCAGAAAGTCAGTTATGTACTTGCTGTGTTCTCAGGATAGTTTCTTAACCCTGTCAGCCTTTAGTGTCCTCCTACATAATCTGGGGCCAGTAAGAATGCTTATCTATAAGGGTGGTGTGGGCATTAAGTGTGAGAATGGATATAAAGCACAGTGTGAGGCACATTGTTATTAGCTATTATGATTATTGTATACTTATTACAGAATATCAGTTTATCAATAATTTATGAAATGATCTAAACCTAGTCATGGCAACACATATGTCATAGGTAACAGGATGGCATAGAATTTGCTCTCCACCCTCCCACCCCAAACACTACAATTTGTAAAATCTGTGGTCACCATCGATTTTAAGAGATTTTTGTGGTGCAGAGAAACAAAGCACAGGTTTTGGTGTCAGATAGATCAGGTTTAGAATTACAGAATTATAGATGTTATTCTACTTCCCCCTTCTTACGTCTGCCCATATTTTTATTTAGAAATTAGCCCCTCTCTCCACAACCCACATGCTGAAGGGGAAACTGACCCAGACAATGGACTTAATAGGCCCAGGGAAATCCCATCCCTATTGCCAAAGTGATTGATTCAAGAATTCAGGCCTCAGCCAATCAAGTCATTTAATCCCTGGACACAGAGATTGATAGTCCAATGAGATGTGAGGAGAGGTGTAGCAGCCATGAGAGAATACACATCAAACATCTCCTACCACCGGAGTTTAAGTCCAAGGGCCTCAGGTGCTGCACTTTGAAATTCATCCTCAAATTTGTGGGTCCTAAAGGTACTGAGACAGACTGGTTCCTAGGAGGCACTGAACTCTCTTTGTCAGCTGATTCTGGCTAACGGATTCCCTAAGGCTTGCCTTAGACTGCAGTCTAAGACAATTGCTTCCTCTTTCTTTTGCTCCACATGAGACTTCCATGAGGAGCTGACTGCTCTCCCAGCCTGCCCAGCTCCTAGTCTATTTCCTTTCACACATGCATTTTCCCTAATAAAAGCTCAGCACACATAATCCTACCTTGACTTGGCTCTCAGAGAACCCTGACTAACACAGGAGGTTTGCTGGGGGCTTCTAGGAAATAAATCTCTTTGCTCTTTTTAAGACACTGGGAATAATGCTTTTCTCCTCTGGATTTCATGAATGTCATGTAAAGCATAGAATTGCTTCAGTCATATTCCCAACAAGAGTCTTCCACCCCAGATTAAATGTCACTGGATTCATCAGCCTCCCTTTATATGAAATGGTTTCCAGACCCTTACTATCCTGGTTGTGTCTAGAAATGAGAACAATTAGGTAGAAATACAGACAATACAACAAGTATATGAGTACATTCTCCCTTGCTTTTCATATTACAGCATTATATGGCTTGAGATTTTAGAGGAACTATATATATATATATATATATATATATATATATATATAATTTTTTTAAGCATTTGATAGCCAGTTTTATCTATTTAAAGGACTGTCACATAGACTACAACTCTCGAATGTGTATTCATTTGCTTTTCAATAAATGGAGCAGCAGAAAGCCCAGACTCCTGAACGAAACTGTTTTAATCCCAACTTTGCCTCTTGCAAGCTTTGTATCCTTGAGAAATTTCATTAACCTCCCTGTACCTCAGTAGCCTGCTCTGTAAAGATAATTATAGCACCTACCTTGTAGTGTTCTATGAGTTGTCAAGTATTTAGAGCGATCCTGTCACATAAAAAGTGCTAAGTATTAAATAATTAAACCTTTTAAAGCATCTATTATGTGCCAACTCCTGACCATGCTCAAAGAGTAAGACTAGGACAAATAAAAACACAGCAGAGAATTACCTTTTAAGTAGCTATTCCTAAGAATGACATAGCTGCACAAAAAATAAAACTGTTGACTTTGGTCAGGGATGTGTCAGGGATGTTGGCAAGAGGATTTCTAAATATCCTTCCAGCTCTCAAACTCTATGATTTTACTTTTGAATTCCAAAACCAAGATGTTACATTGTGCTAGATCTGAGATCAGGACATTTTGTCTGTAAAGGGCCAGATACTAAATATTTTAGGCTTTGCAGGCCATGCCAGTTATGTTGTAACTACTTAATCCTACCATTGCAGTGAGAAAACAGCCAGAAAGAAGGTGTAAATGCATAGGCATTTATTTATTCAAATAAATCTCTATTTATAGACACTAAGGGGTAGGTTCCATATAATTTTCTTTTCACAGAATGTTATTCTTCTTTTAATTTTTTTAAAAATATGAAAACCATTCTTAGCCCATGGACTGATTGGTTCTATGAGCTGTAGCTTGCTGACCACTTGTACATTGTTGGAGCAAAGGGTCAGGGAGGCTCCTAACTGAGGATGCGATGTCAACTATGGTTGAGAGTTCCAATGACAAGTACCATATTTCCCCATGTATAAGATGCTCCCTTTTTCGAAAAATTTGGGGTCTAAAAACTGGGTGTGTCTTATACAATAGTTGTAGAGTTTTTGACAGTGATTAAGAATTGTATGAATTTTATGATGAATAAAACTTGAGTTCAATAACTTTATGTAATACTTTTTTTTTTCAAATTTCGGGCCCCAAATTGAGATGTGTCTTATACATGGGGAAATACGGTAACCTTCTCAGAGGATGACCTCAGACAGCCCGTTCCCACTGATATGCCATACAATCGTGAGCACAGAAGAAATTCCAGGGCACAAGAAGCAACAAAAAGTTGCCATAAATTGGGGTTATGCCATAATTGCAACAATCTTTGTTGAGTTTATTTCATCTGAATTAGCTCTATCTCCTTCCTGTCCCCTCTCTTTATAAATGTTGGGTAATAATTCTTTAATCGTAAGAGAATGTTGGGCTCTGGCCTGCATTCCCTGACACCATTTGAGGGGTAACCATTTGGAATCTCTGTTTAATTCTCAGCTCATCTCTTCTCCCCTCAGAAATAATTATCCTGAAGGGCAGAACCCATTACGAATTCTACCAAGCTCTCCTTCATTGGCTTTAAAAAAAGATTTTTAAGGAGCTGCCGACATGCTACTCTTTATTATGAATTCTTAAGAACTACCAGGAGTAGCCTGGCGCTGAAGAAGATTTGTGAGTAACCTCAGGTCAGCCACTGACATGGATGGGAGAACCCTTCAGGATCCCAGGAATTGGTCTGCAACAAAAACTTGTACTCTCCCATGTGCCTGTCAGGTGTCAGTCTCTCTGTATTGTCACTGGTATACTCAAAATTTTGGCAAAAACAACGAAGAAACAAACAAAAACCCAGCTAAATCCTGCCCTTTACCTAGGTTAGCTGCAAGTGACAAAAAACTCAAAAGAGCAGTGGTTTAAACAAGACAAACATATATTTTCTTCCTGCCTAAGTGAAATCAGGCGGTATAAGGGGGTCATAGCAGGTTTACAAAGTCCTCAAGAGTCCAGACTCTTCTAGTTTCCCTCTCTGCCGTCATCACCAGAGTGAGGGTCATTCTCCTGGGCCCATCTTCCAGTCTACAAATATTGGAAGGGACAAAGAAGCAAAGAATGTAAGGATGTACAATAGTTCTCTCTCAGGGAAGGTGATCAGAATCTGCCAAACTTTTTTTTTTTTTTTGCTGACATCTTATTGGTTAGAATTTAATCACAAGATCATACCCAGTCACAAGAAAGCTAGAAACCATCATGCCTTCTGGGGGATGACAACCCCTATGTACCATGCTTGGAATGTAGTAGTTCCACCAAGGCTGGCGTTCACGCTCTGGGGCTGTTTGAACTTCTCTGCTTCAGGGAAGTACTTCAGTCAGACCAAAGAGAAACCCTGCACAGCCCAGACACTACCAACTACAAGGAGAGGTAACCATTGCCACCAGAGCTAGAATTTGCAAAGGTCAGTGCCCTACGGAACTCTCATCTGATTTGACTGTAGTTTAACACCTTCCTCCCATGAACCCCAGGAAGAGTCTCACCCATGTGACTTTGTACCTCCCAAAACTCCCATTTATAAATCATGATGGAACTTATTAGGCATGTGTTCTTGTTTTGGGAGGAAATATTTGAAATATCTTGTAGGTAAGCTACATGAATCCTATGAATAAATATATATTCTTTTCTCCACTTCTACAACCTCTAAAATGTTTCTAAAATTCCCCTGGGGTCTTCTGCTTAATCTAAATGTAGCATACATTAGTTTTCTTACTATATATTTTGGAAGTGTTTTGCGTGTAGGGGATAATCAACTTTGGGGTTAAAAAAAAATTATCAGGCCTTATCTTTTCTCAGAGTAAGGCACAGTGAAGCAAGCACATAAGTCCAAGACATTTGGATACCGTTAAATTCATATTGCTCTGGCAAGGCAAGGTGAAGAGGTGAGAAGATTTCATTTATTCAGATAAATGAAGCTGTTAGTAAGACACATTGTGACTTGAATTATCTGATGGTTTATTTACAGTGAGTAAACAAAGGGGTTAGTTCCCCATCTTTCACTCCTATTTTTTTACTTAAGCAATTTATAGTCTTAGAGAGTGCAACCTACAAATGAGGTAGACTAGAGAATGGGCACAGACTTCTAGACTAGGTGAGCATGGGGCTTTCTCTTTGCTCTGCATTCCTCTAAAATGTCTGCAACACACATCGTGTTAGATTGGGAGAATTTTGCAGGAAATTATCTTTTCCAGGACTACATCATCTGATGCTAGAATAGCAACTGCAAACAGTGACTGATTTAGGGGCCTTGCCTTAATCATATCTGGAAGTGTTCCTTAATGTCATATGTTCTTAAAGATTATAAATACACAGGCAATAGCTGAACCCACCTTCTGTAATGCAGTATACAAATTTTTGTTTATAAAAACTAAACCTACATTATAGCACAAACTATGATTTTTACTACCTTTAGTTTAAGCCAAAATGTCTAAAGTACACAGACATAATTGCAAAGTAGTTTTCAAGACTAATTTCCAATCTTTCTTCCTCAGGATGCTTGTAATTTTCTTTACCATCTTTATCTATCTATCTATCTATCTATTTATCACCTATCTATCTATCCATCTAACTATCATCTATTTATCTATCTAAAAAAAGAAGAAAAAGAAAAAAATAATCCATTCCACATATACAGCAGAAGCCAAGCTATTCAGGATTTCTTCTGGTTGACTGAACACCCCCCCAACACACACACACACACACACACACACACACACACTCCATCCTTCAGAGGCATTATCAAAGCCCTCAGGCTGAGCTGTACCTGTCCCCAAACGCTCTAACCTCTTGCACTTTTCTCCTACGGATTGAGTCTCTCTCCTTCCCCTGTGCTGGCACTCCACTGAGGAAAGCCTTGGTATCTCTTTGATAACTTGGCCTTCCAATGAAAACTGTAGAGAAGCTAATGAATAACAGCATGAGGAGACTTTAATTAATTCACTTTCTCCCACCAGGCACTAGAATATGCAGGCTGTGCCACAGCTAAACTTTAAATAACCATGACATGTCGGAAGAGAGGTGTAGTGTCCACATTCCCAAGATGGCATGGTATAGGGGAAAGCATTTGGCTGGGTCTTAGAAACCCCGTGTTTCATTCTCTCTTTTTCTGCCACTAACACACTGATAATTTGAGATGGGTCCCTGATGATAATGTGCATGGCACATATTCTTTACAAACTATCTTCAAATCCATCAGTACATTCAGTCTTCTGCTCTAGTTTTGGTTTGCGGCATGTCCAAACCGCCCCCCAACACCATCATTGTCCCCATTTTCCTCCATCTTGCTATCACTCTAGGCAGAAGATAATGGTATTTTTTAACCACTCTTGGTTCTCTCTGCATATTTTCCTAACTCTAGAGAACATTCA
Source organism: Hipposideros armiger (assembly GCF_001890085.2). Taxonomy (NCBI): domain Eukaryota; kingdom Metazoa; phylum Chordata; class Mammalia; order Chiroptera; family Hipposideridae; genus Hipposideros; species Hipposideros armiger. The sequence continues at coordinate 3,526,700 of NW_017731401.1, read as the reverse complement.
TGACACCTGTTTACTCTAAAGCTGTTTACCGCCACCCACCACCCCATGATGTGTGGTGTGACAAAGAATTCAGTCTACTCATACGTTCTTAGGTAAACACCCCACCATTAGTAGGCGTTTACCTAAGAATGAAGAGAAGTTATATTTTTAGCCAAAGCTGATCATAGCTGGAATGGCAAGTGTTTTTGGAAAAAAATAATTCATTTTAATACAAGTAACTACAATGTCTATAGCACTTACTATGAGCTGCCCATAGCAGTATTTCAAGTAACCTTCCTTAAAACAATCTTCTAATGAGGTAGCCATCATCATCCACATTTCACAGGTGAGGACTTGAGCTTACATGCTTTGCTCTAAGTCACTTAGATGTAGATGCGGAGCCAGAATTCGAGCCTGGCCCTCTTGGCCTTCTATACCAAAGTGTCTAAGCACCAAGTGCTTCTTCTGTTTTATTTTCCACACTATGATTTGATAGTATAATTGTTATCTCTTCTTTTTAAATGGCCACTTTCATCTCCATCTGAGACATTGGTTTTATTTAAACTTAAAGTGGCTAAACGCAAGTAACTCCATTTTGAAATGGGCGTGAGATGAGCCCTTCTCTCTTCCTCTGCAGGGCACCTCTGGTCTGGTCCATGCTGGGTGTGTCCGACCACAGGAGGCAGAGTGGAAATTGTGGACAGCTGTGTCTTTATGAAATATCTAGAAGAGTCAAAGTCTGCCTTCTGGGATTGTAAACAGAAAAGAGGAAGTTGACTCAATGGCTATACGCCAATTCCCCTCCCTTTAATCACCATGTCACCAGGGAGTCCTATTTGTTTTTCACAGGTTCCAGCTGATCCATCCCAAGTGTCTGGTGAAAATAGTATGTGTTTTAGGTGCAAACAACTCTGTGTTCAAAACCCACTTCTGTAAAAAGGAGAATACTACACTTGCCTCTGCCAATCATTTGGAGCTTAAAGAAAATGATGTGGAAAGTACATTGCATGTGGTGGGCATCTGATAAATGTTCATGGCTTTGGCCTCTGCTCTATTGGTAATTCTGCGTCCTTCCATCTTTCTGATGTAAAGGGAGAGTGGGACCCTTTGTGCCTACCCTGAGGTAGAAGTCAGCCCCACTCAAGCCGATGAGGCTTCTGAATCAGCCTTTTGTCCCTTCCTGCCACTGCTCAGGGAATCATTCCTATCCTCAAGCCCTTCCACCTCTCCATATCATCTCTTTATTCAGCTCTCAACAAAACTATATCTTCAGGAAGCTTTGCATTCTTGCAAACCAGCAGAGAGCCCTCAATGTTTACAGTGTTTAGCCTGAATTGCACTTTCCACTGCTTGATTATACATCACATCATATTGTTTTCTGCTTGTCTTTCTCTAAGACAACCTGTGCCCCCAACCTGGCGGCACTTAACACAGCACTAAGAATGTAGCAAGTAGGGCCGCTTCAAAGGGCTTCCCTTCCATTGATGCTTCCTCTTCCACAGTTATACAGCTACCCTGATTCAGTATCTAATAAAAATGTATTGACTAGACTTGAAAATTAACCTCGATCTGATTTCCTGTGCCTTCAGTCTGCTGGGCAGGGCTTCTAAGAAGCTGAACATTAGGAATTGCCTCCACTTTTGCAGCAGAATTCAGTTGGAACTCAGGGAAAAGGCTAATTCTCACCCACCAATTCTGTGGTTGCCAACCTCCAAGGTAGCCCGCAATGATCCCACCTCCTGATAGTCACACCCTTGTATAGCCCCTCCCACATTGTATGAGGGTCAGTCTGTGCTATGATCTGAATGTGTGTGTCCTCCCCCTTACCAAAAAAAAAAAAAATCCTATGTTGAAACCTAGAACCTAAGGTGATGGTTTGAGGAGGTGGGGTCTTTGGGAGGTGCTTAGGTTAGGAAGAGGCAGCTATTATGAATGGAATTAGTGCTCTTATGAAAGAGACCCCATAGAGATTTCTCTCCTCTTCTGCTGAAAGCACACAATTAGAATGAAGCAAATTCCAAGGAATGTTCAAGTCGGGCTCTTTTATGTAAGTTAGAAAAACATGACAGGCAACACTGGCTACATAATTTATAGGGCTCAGTGTAAAGTGAAACCGAAAGCCCCTTGTTTGAAAGTTAAGAATTTCAGAACAGCAGAGTGTTAAATTAAGCACAGGGCCTTTCTGAGCACTGGGCCGATGAGACTGCATGTCATACACTCATGACAGGATACCCTGTATAGCTTGTTGAAGAGCTCTCTCAGGAGTTAAGTACCAGAAGCAAAAGGTAGGAAGGACCAGGAGGCATCATTATACGGGTTATTGAGTGACTCAGAGAATCATTTGTTGACTAAACAGTAACCAGTATTTCTATTGCACTTTATTGTTTACAAAGCAGTTCCACCAGATCCTCCAGTATCTCACTGAACCAAAGCAACAATTCTGTGAGATATTAATATCCTCCCTCTTGTATAGAAGGCAAACTGGGGTCCAAAGAGGTCAAGTGACCCCTTCAAAGCCACTCAGCCCAGACAGGACGTAGGTACAGGTCATCTGACCTCAAATCCAATTTTCTTTCCACAAAATCAACCCGGCCTGGTGCTGGAAGCTGTGTTACAAAGAGGCGCCAAATGTTACATGTGCAGCCCAGCAACCCACAAGAGAAAGCTGGAATGTGACAGGTAGGGTATGGGCAGGAGGCATCGATTGGTTATTTTCACATCTGTGGGTCTGACACAACTGCAGAGCAAACATCAGACCAAAATTTCACCACCCCCTCTGCCCTCCAACAACAGCGTCAGATCTCAGTTCCCCACCGGTATCTGATAGAGCAGGTAAAACGCCAGTCAGCCTAGCAACCTCCTGCTCAGGTTTGCCTTATTATAAGATACAGGAATCTAAAGCAAATGTTTGACTGCTGCATAAAGTCTTTTTCATTCTAAATCATGCAGCTTTAACTTTAATAGCAGTTTAAAGGGCTCTTGAAAATTACAGATATCATCTTCACAGATCTCTCATCTCTTCCAAAAAGGTAGACGGCAGCTAGTACGGAGTTTGCCAGCTTAAATGTTTACTTGAATAAAACAAATGTAATAATTGTTCCTAAGCTCATTTGATTACCTGCACTCTTGCACTAAAACCATAAAAATTTATGTTTCTATGACAAATCTTTATGATGAGAAATCAAGAAGCAAATTGCTGAAACGAAAACTATATTGCTCTTTATCAGTACTACTCTTAAATGACATTACTTAAGAATTATTAGCTTTTTATTGGTAAGTATATAAACTTGATTAAAATACTTCTGCAACCATAAATTATAAAATTATAATTTATAAATATAAATATAAAATTATAATTTATAATTTTTCCTTCTTATTTCATGTTTCTCAGCATAGGAAGTCCAGTGTTGCGTGTAAGATATTTCCCTGAAATTCCAGCTTTATTTCTGACTTGCTGTAAGCACTGGCTCCCATTCTCCTGTACATTTCAGTTGTCTCAGCTATAAAATCCTAAGTACATAGCTCTTGCCTGGCTCGCAAGAATGCTTGGGAAATTTTGGCTGCAGGAGTGCAACACTTTAAAACTACAAAGTATCATTAAATTTATGATTACAACTTGCTTGATAGTTTCACTGTGCTGTAACAGAAAAAATATGTATTTCAAAGTAATGGCAGCACATAAATTGTACAGTTTCGGGAATGGGTATTCTGAGATCCAGAGAGAGTTAGAATGTCTTTCAAAACAGTGTGAACCTTCAAACGCCAAGATAAAGCTCAAATCCAAAGTCCATTCATGGCTTATGATAAAAGAAGACTTTTGAGAATAGCATACGCTTATTTTCAATTGTTAAGCCAATATCAATATACTTTTAGGACATGTATTATATGTTGGTACGTATTACATAATAAATCATATGTAGTTAGACATGGAATATATAATAATATATATTATTATCAACCTGTGGTTTTTTTTACTGTTAACCTGTTTTCTACGTCTATTCCTTATGGCAATTGGATGAGGAGCATGAAATAGCAGAAGTTATCACTGGGAAAGTTTCATGAAAGAATGGAAAAGCCTGGCAAAAAATAGAGGAGAGGGTGCAAAGGGACCAGGATGAGACGCTCAAAGGATGGAGAGAGAAAGAGAGGAGCCCTCGTGAGAGACTTCCTTCAGTAGTTTGTCCATTCCTGTTTAGGCCTCTTCTCTGCTCTGTGTGGCTGTTTCTGTTTTTTCCCCTTGAGACAAAATCCCAGGAGGGATATTCCCTAATGTTAAATGGTCCAAGCCTTTGAATAAGATGCTTTTCTAATAAATGCTAACACTCCTCCCCTTAACCCAGCAATCTCACAGTGTTATGTGTTTGGTTCAGTTCTTCTAGGCTCTTTGTATTTTTTTTAAGACTTAATTTTTTTTAGAGCAGTTTTAGGTCCACAGCAAAATTAAGAGGAATGTATAGAGATTTCCCACATACCTGCAGCACCCTCACATGCACAGCTTTCCCTACTATCAACATCTCACACCAGAGTGGTCAACTTACTTTTTCTTCAATATTTTTCTCTGGCTTGTCCCCAAGTCGTCGCTTCCTCCCAGTTTTATTCCTCCCAGGATAAAACCCTGTGTTTTATCCCCTCCCTATTTCCTTTCATTTGTTTTACTTGCGGTTCTCCTACACTGTATTTTGTTTACCTTCTGAGCCATCACATCCTCAATTAGCTGAGGTTATTATCTCTGGGTGCCGGCTCTCGTGTAGACATTCATTTTCTTCTGACCCTACTTTAGAAGAGAATTTCCATTAATTATTTATACATTTTTCTTTCTCCCAAAGGAGTGATCACTCAGATTTGCTAAGGTCCCTCCTTGTCCTGCACTGTTACAGAGTTTCATCAGCTGGAAGCCAGCTGCCAGGAGGTACACAAGCACATTTCTTCTCTTTACCTAAGGATTGTCCCACTCCTAGTGTTGAGCAACCAGCCTGCCTCCGCCCTCATCCACCCTGGGTTCTGTTAAAAAACTCCTTCCTTGATCACTAGGCATTGTCAGTTGCCAATTCAAGCATGAGAGAGGAAAAAAAATAACCCTGAACGCCATTCCATCCCAGGACGCTAAATAGTATCAAGATACACTCAGCCTTAACCCTATGGTAGTATTAACGGATGGCTGTTAATTTCATTTCTTACAAATGACTTCTTCTATAAACCTGTGTTCATACCCAAGCTGCTGGAGTGGACCGTAGAAGAGATTGTGTGAAGGCACAGTGATATTTGCCTCACGTGTCCTTCTCTAGGGACTGTATCTCAGTAGCTTTTGATAGTTTGTAGCCTTGTGGGAATTCATTCTGCTTCCTCCTCACCTTAAAAAACAAACAAGCAAACAGAAAACTACTGTCTTGATTTTTCCAAGTTACACACAGAATTTTAAAGGGGCTAAGGTAATTCTGTGCCACCTTTTTTTTTTTTTTTTAAATAGCTACCTTTTTTTCTTGAAGGTTTAAAGTACTTAAAAGATAGGATCCTATTCTTAAGGTGAAGAAGAAATGCTAGGATCGCAGAAATTGGGACCTAGAGAGGCTAAAACTTGTTCCATCAGGAGGACTGATGGGGAAGGTGGGGTTAGATGTGGAGCACCTGGTTCTTTCTCTAATACCCTGTCCACGTGCTCAAGGCTCGGGTCCACTAATGATAAATCACAGTGGCTTCTAGAGAAGGCAATGGAATTCCTGAACCAGAGACTGCTAACATTTTCTCTTATAATAATAGCAACCTATGTTTTTCTTTCCCCTTCATAACATTATCACAATTACAAATAAAATGGTGGTATTTAACTGTAATTGTTATTGTAGGTGATACAGAGTAACTTGCAGCCAACCAGCACTGCTGTGAAGCAAAGCTAGAAAGGTCCAATTAAAGCAGAGATCATCTGTTTGAAGGCTGTGGAGAGCTGCTGAGGCAGTGAGAATGGGGGGTGGGATGGCTGAGACTGGGGTGTGTAGACCCTCAGAGCAAGGAGCTGACTACAGCAGTTGCTCCCCTCCCCATTCCCCCACCCCCGCAGGATATTAGCCATTCTGGGTCCTGGCAGAAGCTGAGAACCTGGTTACAGAGAAGCCAGATAATTTCTAAAAAGACACAGAGAAGAGGGCGCAAACACATAGCTAGATTTCCCTTCAGGTCATTTCCTGAATTGCGAGGTGTATGAGGAGTGGAGGCTAAAAAAAATTAAAAATTAAAAATAGATACAGAAACACTCTGAAATCGTATTTTCAGCAGTCTCGTGAGAGGAAAATCAGAATTCAGGACCTGGTGAGGGGAGGGGCCAGGTGAAAACATCAGGCTTCCGGTTGGGCCAAGGATGGACCTTCCCCGGGCCTCACACCATACCAAAATGGTGCTGGATCAAGAGCTGCAAAAAGCAAAACCATAACACTTCTAACAGAAAACAGGAAAAGACCTTCATGACCTTAAGGTAAAATTTCTTCTTTTTTCGTTGTTAAAAAAATATAATAATCCATTTTGCTTCAAAAACATTTCTGCCTTCTGAAAGTAATCAAACCTTTATATTAGGAATGAGGATGGAGGTTATTTTGGGGGAGAAGGGGCAAATTCAACTGGGAAAAGGGGGTGAACTGGGGCTTCTCGACCTCAGGGGCTGTCACCCAGGTGTGTTCACTTGGTGGAACCGCAGCGAGCTCCATGCTGGCTATACATGCACTCTTCTGTATTATGTTGTGCTTCAATGAAAAGAAAGTTTTAGCTTCAAAACATATTTTCAAAAAACAAAAACAAAAAAACCCAGAAAGTTGCAACTTGTGTGGTTAAGGTCAGGAGGCTTAGGTGCTTTTATCCAATCAGTGGCTATTCACTTTTTTGACAATGAAAAGTTTTACAGTTTGTTTTAAAACTACCAGGTTGAACTAAAACCAATCAGAACACTTCTCATGCCAGCTGACGTCCCTTTTTCATAGCTAAGAATATTATGCCACTCTAGAGAAAGACAACCTGAAGTACTGTTTACAGGTTTCCCCTCCCCCTTGAGGATCCTGACAAAGGTGCCACCTCCCACATTACAATACCAAGCATGGACCACAAGAGGCTGCCTCGTTTGTTTTGTTCTTTTTACAAACTATAGACATATACAGTTGATAACTCAGGATTTCTCATCGCTGACACTACTTTACAAATAAATTACAAATACATGTTTTAAACTTGAGAAACATTTTAATTGATTGCCCTCTCCAATGAATCTCTTCAGTTCATGGAATGAGGACAACAAAAGAGTATTTTTTTTTCAAAATATTTAGAAATATCAATGACTTTGAAAGAATTTCCGGGTGCTTGTGACGCTCATAACACATTATGGAAACCACTTGCGATTTCTAGAGCACTTCAGAAACTACAGCGGGATCATTTTCAACTTGTGGAATTCAACTCAGTGAGAACAACAGCCTCCTTCTCACATGGGAGGTGGGTCACTTACTGCATTTGTCCTACGTGTACTTACATGGAGGCAAATAAAACACAATTTTATTATTCTCTTCCTCAGCCTCTTTATCCCTTTCTCATACTCTTCATCTTCTTCCTCCACCTGTTTTTTTCCTTGGGAATGTTAGGTGGCCCTTTATCCCACCATTTTTCTTTAGAGTATAGTTGGAAACATCCTTCTCATTCATCTCCTTTAAATCATTGCCTTATTATGAGGTGGCTTTTTAGTAGCACTCAAATTATGCCATGTGTTTTATTTTTCTACCACTGTGTAACCAATGATTACAAGTGTAGCAGCTTAAAGCAGCACCCATTTATTAGCTCACACTTCTGTAGGTCAGGATCCAGCACAGTGTGACTGGGTTCTCTGCTCAGGGAATCACAAGGCTAAAATGAAGTTATTAGCCAAGCTGAATCCTCACCTGCAAGCTCTGAGTAGACATCACTTCCAGGCTCACTGAAGCTGTTGGCAGGACTCAGTTCCTTGTGGCACTTTGATGGCTCTTGACCAGGGCCCCCTCTCAGTTCTTTAAGGTGGCCTGTATTGCTTCTCACATGACCTTCTGCATATTCGTGTCAAATCCCGTTCATTCTTCAAATCTCTGACTTCCTCTTCCACTACCAGCTGGAGAAAGCACTCTGCTTAGAAAGGCTGCATTGATTAAATCATATTCACCTGGATAATTTCCTATTCTAAGGCCAATGCTGCCATAGAATGCCATACAATCACATGAATGAGTGGTGTCTCATCACATTTATAGGTTCCAGAAATTAGGGTGGATTATCTTTTTAGGAGCATTTTAGGAATTCTGCAGACATGTCACCAGCTTTTTGGCTACAGCTCAAGTGGAAATGCCTAGCTTTGTGGATTTGATCTTGGGCAGAGGTGTAAGTAGAAGAGGACAGAGCCAGACGGGGTGTTGAGGGTGTTTAGGGACAGTGTGATCTATCTTCTGGCCTCCCTTAGCTGGTCTCCAATCCTTCATTTGTGATCACAGTGCACTTTGCCGTTTCCTAAAATTTGTATTTCTCTTTCCCACACATTGTATGTTACCTCTCAGAGCACGTGGAAAATGCAGTTCACAGGAGTCTCTGGATTTTTCTTACATGTCCCTCCCAACACATCTTCACAAAGAAGGCATGAACAGGCATCTCACCTCTTGGTTTCTTGGGGTCACCTTTAGCTATCCTGACTGTTTTGTTTGCTAGTCCAGACAACACAGTGCATACCAATTTCCCAGTCTTGCCCTAGCTACCTCCACAAGAACCGCCTCAGGCAAATATTTCTTAAGACACAAAAAGCAATAACCATAAAGGGAAAAAAATGATCAATAGGACTACATTAAAATTAAGAACTTTAATTCTTCAAAACCATTAATTAAGAGAGTAAAAAGATAAGCCACAGTCAGGGAGAAGTTTTAATACATACGCATATATCTGACAAAGCACTCTTATTCGGGATATATAAAGCACTCTTTCCAATTAATAGGGAAAAGGAAGAGAACTTAGTAGAAAAATGGGCAAATGTCAGAAGAGATACTTCACAACAAAAGATATCCAAACAGAAAATAACATATGAAAAGGCATTCAACTTCATTAGTTTTTGGAAAAATACAGATTAATATCATAATGCAGATAGCACAAGGTACCCTCCAAAATGGCTAACCTAGAAAAGACAGACAATTTAGAGCAACCAGAACTCATACTGAATTGACTAGTGTGTCAGTTGTTGCAACTACTTTGGAAATCTGTTTGACAGTATCTATTAAAACTGAACATCCCATACCTTACACTCAGCAATTCCATCCTTAAATATATACTCAACAGAAATGCACACATATATCCAACAAATGGAATATATAAGAATGTCAACAGCAGTATTATTTGTAACATTCCCAAAGGGGAGATAACCCACGTGTCCATCAACAATAGAGCGGATACAAAAATCATGGTATATTCATACAGTGGAATAATATGCAGGAATGAGAATACATAAACTACAACTACACACAAAAAAATGAATCTCACATAAACCTAATATTGCGTTTGAAAAGCCAGTCACAAAAGAGTACATGCTGTGATTCCATTTTTATAGAGTTTAAAAACTAGCCATGGTAATCTGTGGCTTTAGAAGTGAGAACACTATTTACCCTGGGTAGGGGTAGTTGTGAGTGGAAGGGGGCACAGGGAGGCATCTGGGGTGCTGGTCAGATTCCGATTCTTGATCTGGGTACAAATTATATATGTGTGTTCATTTTGTGAAAATGGAGTTGTACACTTGATTACTTGTGCACTTTCTGTATGTACTTTATACTTAAACAAAAAACTTACACTATGCAAATCAATTTAGGTCCATACCCGGTTTGTTCACTACAATGTCAGCAACCCCTAGGCAGTGCCTAACACATTGTTGCTTATTGAGTAGCTGATGAAGGAATTTTTAAGAGTGTTTCCTTAAAACAATTGATGCTTTTTAAAATCTCCCCTGTCAGTGGAGTAACAGTTACTGTGTTTTACCAAATGTCTTTAAATAGCGCAAGGCAGCTGTTTCAGGTAGCCCAGCTTGCAGAGGAGAAAATTAAGAGCAAAATGCAATGAGGGAGCTAGAATTTAAGCTCCCAGAGGGCCAGAGCTTTTGTATTGCTTGTTCACTGTGCCTGACACTGTGCTGATAACTTTACATGCCCATGTCATTAAACCCTCACAACAACCAATGAGGTACCTCGCAAAAAAGGTAACTGAGGAGAAAACAGACTTAGAGGGTCGATAACACAATTAGGGAATACAACTGCCAGAATTCAAACCCTGAATGAGCTTGATCACGACACTGTGTCATTACCTGTGCACGTTAGGCACTTGATACATAATTGTGGAAGGAGCCCATAATGACCTCTCCATCATCCCTTAGTTTTCTCCTCTCTGCTTCACAGTCATAATTATATACTAATAGTCAGATCTCAGTGGTGGGGTTGGGGGACGGAGGGCAGGAGAGCCTTTCAGCTCAGCCTTCTAGTTTAGAAAGGGTCTCAAATAAAGACTTTTGACATCATTCCTAAATAAGCCTATATATCCATGCAGTAACATTCACCCATATGACTGCAAGGAGTCATTCATCACATGACCTTAAATTTGGGTCTCACTTTCTCTAGCACATCTTATACAAACATTGCTTATACATGTTGTAATCTTTTGAAAAGCAAGATAATTATATTGCACTTATTTAAACGCATGTGTTAAAATTACTAGAGTTGAGACATAAATGTTAAAAAATGCAGCATAATGTTTATAACTCTGTTTTGGCACTTCACTTCTGAACATGCCGAGAAGATGAAAAAAGAAAAAAATGGAAGTAACTCAGGCAATTTGACTTCAGAGAGACCCTGGAGAATGTACAAGCGAGTTCTGTGTGCACAGCAGCATTTTATCTCACGCCAACCCCTGGTGTAACCACTGCTACATGGGGAGAGACAAAAGGGGCGCCCTCGGGCTAATTTGAATCACTGAAACCCACAGAAAACTGAAAGCCTCATTTAGTTTCAACTCTTTACCCTGCAAGGCTTGTTACTAGGGTGGCTTTTAAATAGCAACAAAAAACGCTTGATTTTACTTTCACTTCCTTCCTTCCCCATCTCCAGCCACTGGTGGAGGTTCTCAAGAGGTTTTACTGACAAAGAAACAATAGCAACACCTTCCACTTACAGAGGCTTTCCAGCAGTTTACAAAACCTTTCCAAGTTCAGTCCCCTTCAGTCCTCTCAAGAGACCTGTCAACAGCAACTCCTACTCCTGTCTGCCATTTGGAGTGGCTCAGTCCCCCTCCATAAGTAGAAGTGACTTGTCCCAGGTCTCCGAACTACTAAATAGCCAAGTGTGGGGCCCACCTCCTAGGAATGGGGAAAAAAAACAATACAGTCTATAGTATGACCTTTAAATGGACTGAGATCTTTAGTATTACCTTAAAACTGCTTTGCTTAGTGATGCTTTCACCTTCAATTGCATAGAAAATACAAAAAAATAAAAAACAAAACACACACACACACACACACACAAACTTTAAAAAAAAATTTCAGTTTGGCAATTTTACCATTTTCACCTACTGAAAAAAATTGATGTAATTCAATTGAACATGTACTAGAAGCCTGTGGAGCTGTCATGAACCAGGTAAAAGAATTAATTTTCATTTGTTGCAGAAATCAAAAGGGGGAAAACATATTGGGCAGAGGATGAAGACATTTTTAAAGGGAAAAAATGAATATAACATAAAAGGGGAAAATATTTCAAATTTGTAAGGAAAAATATTTTTTCGCTGGAAAAATTTCCTCATGCTCTCATTTTTGTCTGGCTTAGCCGACCCGTGGCATTCCAAGCACTCTGTCTGTAGCACCACAGCTGTGAAATATATGCACTTGAGATTCAGGCAGTTAGAACCCTTCCCCCCAATGTTATTAGCTTCCTCGCTTTTACTGGGTTTCACTGTGGGCTGTGTCTTGCCATTGGCTATCAAGCTGTGCTGTCTAAACTGTTTCATAATTCTATTTACTGAACACAAAACTACATTGCCTTTTTAAAATAATTTATTATGTACAGGCTGTTATATAGGCTATCCTAGGAGAATGGGCTGGTTTAAGTAAACTTTACAGTTGACCCTCAAACAACATGGGAGTTAAGGGTGCTGACCCCCTTCCACAGTCAAAAGTCCATGTGTAACTTTTGACTCCCCCAAAATTTAACTACTAAATAGCCTACTGTTGACTGGAAGCCTTACCAATAACATAAACAGTCGATTAACACTTATTTCATATGTTTTATGTATTATATACTGTATTCTTATAATAAAGTAAGCCCCAAAAAAGAAAATGTGTTTTGAGAAAATACATTTACAGTAGTTATTGAAAAAAAAAAACCACCTATAAATAGACCCGTGCTGTTCAAACCCATGTTATTTTCGGGTGAACTAACTATACAGACTTTATATCAGAAATTTGCATCTACTACATTAGGAGCCCAAAAGCTTTTTTTTTTTTTTTGTAAAGGGCTAGTTAGCTGATACATTAAGCTTTGCAAACTGTACTATCTCTATCTTGACTACTCACCTCTGCCATTCCAGGAAAAGCAGCTATAGACAATGTATAAATGAATAGATGTGGTTGTGTTTTAACAAAGCATTACAGTGCCCCCCCATCCATAGGGAATATGTTCCAAGACCCCCAGTGGATGCCTGAACCCGCAAATAGTACCAAACCTTATATATGCTATGTTTTTTCCTATACATGCATACACTTTATGGCTTCTCTTTGGCATATCTGAATTGCCAGCATCACGACTCTTACACTTTGGGGCCATTATTAAGTAAAATAAAGGTTACTTGAACACAAGTACTGTGATACCGTGACAGTTGATCTGATAATGGAGACAGCTATTAAGTAACTAACAGGAGGGTAGTGAATACACTGGACAAAGGGGTAATTCATGTCCTGGCCAGGACAGAGCAGGATGGCAAGAGATTTCATCACACTACTCAGAACAGCACACAATTTAAAACTTAGGAATTGTTGATTTCTGGAATTTTCCATTTAATATTTTTGGATTGCCATGGTTGACTGTGGGTAACTGAAACTGAGGAAAGTGAAACCATGGACGAGGGGGGAACAGCTATAAAGGTAATTGTTCCATGTGTCTAACTGTAGGGATAAAGGAGTGTGGCCTTTGGGGCTGGGCTGACCTTGTTTCAAATCTTAGCTATTCCACTTAGTGACTGTGTGACTTTGGGTAAGTCCCCGCTTTGAGATTGTCTCTATGTAAAATGGGGCTTTGATATCTGCCTCCTGGCATGTTGTCAGGATTCAAAGAGATATTGCACATAAATACCTAGCACAATGGCAGCACCGATTCAGTCAATAACTATTAGTCACTTTACTATCATAATTGTCATCATCATCATCATTCCAGAAGGGCAGGAAACTAGAAGCAGAAGAAACTAGTATCTTCTGACAATTCATAAGATAAAAGCAAGAAAGACTTTTCTGAATGGAAAATTCATCATAAGGATTCATTTTAAAAGCAGCTGGCGGTATGATTATACACTGGGATCCAATTTATTTACATGAATTGGGATGAGCCTAAAGAGACATCTTTTCAGTAATTCAAATCCCTAGGAATTTGGTTCAACTGTGAAACAGGATTTATCCTGGAGAATCTACATCTATAGGAAAGAAGATAGAATTCTGGAAAAACTTGGTGATGATTTGACATTAAAAACAAATATAGGAGACCTTGTGTGACTTGGATTAAGACCATAATGTATTAGCAGTTCCAGGAAAAGCAGAAGACAGATTTGTAGCTGAGAAATACAAAAATGAAATAGTGTTATGCCAAGGAAGAAAATTTTGAGTTAATCAGCTGCCAAATGCTTTTCCATTTGGGACAGACAAGGTTTATAGCAGGCAGCAGGAACAACTGAAGACTTGATATACATAAATCTCATGAAATTATCTGCATATACTCTGTACTGCAGTGGGCATCTGCCACTTTTTTGTTTGGCATCATTTACTGCAGAGAACTCCCCCTCCTGGACTCCATGTGATTCTCTTGAGGCTGTTTAATCAAGGGGCCCTGTGCTCCATACCACAGGGGTGGAGGAGTGGGTTTGTGTTCCAGGGTGATCAATCAGAATACTCGATGAGTATTTCCTAGGCCACAGTGATTGATTGGTCCAGAGGAAGACACATGACTCAAGCCTGGCCAATCGGGTTTTCTGAGGGGATTGATATGGATTCCGAAAAATTAATCTCTCCTTTTGTGATGGCTGGCTTGTCAGCACCATATAAGCCTGTAGCTGCCTGGAGCCTTATTGTTACCATGTGGAATAAGATTAAGAATTAGATTCAAACTTATACAAGAAGAATCAAAAGAGAGGCAAGAGAGGAGGTAGCGAGGCACAGGGACAGAGAGTTAGAGGGAGATGTTCCTGTTGATATTATTTGATTGCTTGCACCCCTTGATTCAGTCATGCCTAAACCTGCCGCTTCTTAGGACTTTTCAATGATGCGAACCAATAGGTTACTTTTTTGCTATTTTTAGTTTGAATTGGAATTTTTTTCCGTTTACAACCAAAAGAGTCAATTAAGAAAAGTTTAAAAGAAACGAAGAATCAAACCAAATGACAAAGGCAATTTGGGACAAACCAAATAGAAGTACATAATCCAGTTTACCCCAAAAAATACAAGAAATGTTTCAAGATGTTACAAAAGATTTGAGTAGAGGTGTAATATGGGGTTAAAATTACCAGGGGACACAGTCTGCTAAATCAATCTCAACTAAAGGACAGGAGCTTGGCTCCCCCATGGACATGGCAGATGGAACAATGTTCGGAGTGTTCATTTGTAGCATGGGTACAATCATTCTAGAAGTTTGTAGTCCTATGACCCATGTCCTGGTCTCCAATACCTGTAAATAAGTATCTATATCACAGCCCTATGTCTATCAACTCAATAACCTCAGCACAGCTGACAATGATCATGAAGTAAATTGGACCCATAGTATTAATACTATTTATTAATAGGCTTAGGTATAAAAGTTATAATTTGTGTGTTTAAAGTGTTAGCAAAGTTTAAGAACATCTGACATAGTATTACAAAATCAAAAAATTTAGCTTCATGATTTCAATTTGAAATTTGATTACTTAATTTTATTCTCATCTTAAGTTTCAACGTTCTGATAATTTCATAATATTTATAAACAGTCTTTGTATGTTTTGATTCATTATGTTTTTAAGGGTGAATTTTTAGATTCACAAGTACTTTGATTTTGCTTGTTGAGGTTTAAGTCAGCCTTGTCAGGCATCTGAGTTGCTTGATATATTAAATTATAAATGTTTTTAAACACTTCGGGGGATTTAATTGATGGTTTATTAATATGAATAATCATATAGAGGATTTTAATCTGCTAAAGTTGAATTAATCAAATAAGTGGAAGGATAGTTTTAAATTTAATGAAAATTACTTGGTTTATAAGTAAAATCAGAATTGCAAAGTGAGCTTAAAAGCCTAAGAAAATTTGCAGTTTTAAATTTGTAGTTTAAGTTAATTAAATATTATTTCTATATTCAAATCTGTGCACAAAAGCCCTCACTTTCCAAACATTGAAAAAAAAAAAACATCAACATGCATGGTAAGGAAAATCATTATGGATGCAAAAGCCCAAGATACAATAGAACTTCCTATAGAGAATGAGAAACGTGTGGTTTGTAAGGGGCCTGAGATAAGGAAGCTACATAAAAATATTCATAATTGGGCCGGCCGAGTGGCGCGATGGTTAAGAACTGCTTGGGATGCCAGAGGGCCCCGGTTCGGATCCCACATATGAGGGCCAGTGACACTGCCCTCTACAGCTAAGATGCTGAACAACAGCTCAACCTGGAGCTGGGCTGCTGTGGGTCGCCGGTGACGGAGTAGGCTGCAGCCCCTGTGGCAGTGGGTTGCCATGGGCTACCATATGTAGCCAGCAGCCAGTGTGAGCGGCCGTCCAGAAGCCGGTGACTGATCTGCCTCACCCGGGAAGAGCGCAATGACGGTGCCAACTTGGGTCAGTGAAGCAACGTCCTGCACAACTAGACTGAAGAACAAAAAGACAGCAACTTGTCTGTTCCCCTTCCCCCAATTCCCCAGCACTGTTCCCATCCCCCCAATTCCCCAATAAAAATCTTTAAAAAAAAACAATTCATAATAAACAATGACGAACCTACTGGAATCCACTACCAGAAACTAAAATAAAAGCAAAGAATCAACAGCGGAGGTGGAATAACCAAACAGTCATTCATTCATTCATTCATTCATTCATTCATTCATTCATTATTTTATTCAACAAACATTTAGTAAATATGTATTGCCTATAAAGCTCTGTTCTATGAGTTCTAAGATATATAATACAAAAAGGAAAATATGGATTACAGTTTGGGTGTGAAAAAGACAAAAAGAGAGTGAATAAAGGAACTGGAAATGAAGGAGAGATCCCAGCAGAGGATTGCTTTGGTAGAGGAAAGACCAGGTTGTCTTGTCTCAGATGCCTTAGCTTTGCCTGATTTCAGTGAGCACGGAAAAGAAGAAGCAGGGGCATCTCGAGACATCCACAGAACGAAAAGAAAAGAAAATGAGAGTAACGTTCAGTTATAACAGACTCCAGACACAAAAGAAGCAATAGAGCCTGAGACAAATGGAGGAGGCGGCCAGCACAGTCATCGGTGAAAAGGAAGGGAGGCTGTTCAAACGAAGTCTTCCAGGACTAATTAAAGTGATACAAATATGGCTAAAGCACAGCATAAAGGAGGAACAGGCAGTACACATAACAAGAAGGAAGAAAAAAAAACTCCGAAAGGGTAAGTCTGTGAGATTCTGAGAAGAAAATCTGGAGATGAGTTGAAGCACAAGACACAAGGCTGAACATCAGAACGCCTTGTTCCAAAGGACTCTTCATATCGATCTGGGGACAAAGGGAGACACATGGTACAGCGACAGCTCAGGAAGAGAAGTGTATAATGATGCTATAGAATAATGAGGCTGAGCTTGCTCCTGAACCCGCACTGCCCACTCAAGTACAGGTCTTTGGAAGCCCTGCTGATGACACCTCTGGCCATGCCCTCCAATGACCCATAGGCAGACAGCCAGAAAAATGGAATAAGTAATGTAAATGATTATTGGGAGGGAGGGGATTTTGTTCTGATTATTTAAAAAATATTCTTAGCACGTAAGTTCAATAGATTCATTATAGAAAAAATAAGGAAAGACAGATAATCAAATCAATGAGAAAAGAAAAATCACTACCCTAAGTCATGATATTTCCAAGAAAGAAAGGGCCCCCTGACCTTTCTAACTAGTTATTCAAAGTTTTTTGCAGGAATTGCCAACTCACCCCTACCCTGCCCTGAAAGGTGATGGTGATGGTCCATACACAGGAAAGGCAGGAAAAAAGATTGCCAAGTTCCAATCCAGAAAAAAAGCTTTTACTCAGCTAATCTAAAATATTCTACTCAAGTACCTGCAAAGATAAGGTGGCAAGATCTACAAAGGTTTTATCTCACGTACTCATCAGACTACTGATAAGAACATGGATGTGAGGCAACAACTCAGGGCCAGGGAAAGAACTATTCTACAGGGTTGGAGAGAGCAGTGTCAAGTGCCCACGCGTGGCTGAGCACACTGTCTATTCCCACCAGCCAGACTGGAAAATTTCATAACTCATGGATCAGTGCTCAGACGGGTCTGGCCTCAGTACTGGAGCCAAATTAGCCCTAAATACTACATTGGTCCTGCCTAACAAATCTTAAAGGTATGTCCTGAAAGAACCAAACGATTTCCAAGTAACCTAGCTGCATCCCAAAACAAAGCACAATAATATTTATAGAAATAAAATAATCCAACACTGAACAGGGAAAAATACCCAGTGTCTGGTATACAATTTAAAAAAATATTACCAGGAAGGCAAAGAGCAGAAAAATATAACCATGATGAGGCGGAAAAAATAATCTCTTTAAAATCAAATGAGAATTGAGGCAGGTGTTAGAATTAACAGACAAGGATATTAAAACAGCCATTATAGCTAGCTATTTTATGTTTAAAAAGTTAAGACAGTGTCGGCCGAATGGCGCGTTGGTTAAGAGCTGGCTTGGGACACCAGAGGGCCCCGGTTGGGATCCCACATATGAGGGCCAGTGACACTGTCCTCTACAGCTGAGATGCTGAACAAAAGCTCAACCTGGAGCTGGGCTGCCTTGAGTTGCCGGTGACGGCGTAGGCTGCAGCCCCTGCTGCAGTGGGTTGCCATGAGCTACTGTGTGTAGCCAGCAGCCAGCGTGAGTGGCCAGCAGCCAGCGTGAGCGGCCGTCCAGAGGCCAGTGACTGATCAGCCTCATCCAGGAAGAGCGTAATGATGGTGCCAACTTGGGCCAGTGAAGCAACGTCCTCCACAACTAGACTGAAGAACAAAAGGACAGCAACTTGTCTGTTCCCATCCCCCAATTCCCCAGTAAAACTCTTTGAAAAAAAAAAAAAGTTAAGACATGAAAGATATGAAAAAACACAAATCAAACTTCTAGAAATGAAAAAACAATATGTTTAAGATGAAAAATATTCTGAGTAGTATTAACAGCACATTAAATATTGCAGAAGAAAGATTAGTGAACCTGAAAACTTTGCAATAGAAACTATCCAAAATGAAATATATAAAAATACTATATGGGAAGTAGAATAATGTCTCTTGAGGGTAGAGTGTGATAAGTTAAAGATGTATACTATAAATCATACATATACTAGGGGTGCCAAAAAAAAGTATACACATTTTAAGAGATGTTATCTATGCTCAAGCAGTAGTTTGCCATAATCAGAAGTTTCTGGACGCTGATGGTAGCCACTCTGAGCACCTCTTGTAATTGTAGAAGTCAAACGTGACTTGTATTCATCTTTTGTTATCGGTATATTTTGAGTATTACAATTTTAATACAGTTTTGCCTTTCTCAAAATGTGTATACTTTGTTTTGGCACCCTCTGTATATAAGGAAATCCTATCATCTAGTAGCAAAAAAACCAAATAACCTAATTTGGAAATGGGCAAAGGACTTGAATAGACATTTCTCCAAAGAAAACATACAAATGGCCAACAGGTATATGAAAAGATGCTCAACATCATTAATCATCAGGGAAATACAAATCAAATCCACAGTGAAATATTGCCTCACACCTGTCAGAATGGCTATGATAAACAAAAATAAGACAACAGGTGTTGGTGAGGATGTGGAGAAATTGAGACCTTTGTACACTGTTGGTGGCAATGTAAAATGATATGGCCTCTACAGAAAACAGTATGGAGGTTTCTCAAAAAAATTAAAAATTGAACTACCATATGATTCAGCAATCCCATTTTTGGGTATATACTCAAGTGAATTGAAACCAGAATCTCGAAGAGATAGCTTCATTTCCATGTTCATTGCAGTGTTATTCACATTAGCCAAGAAATGAAACAATCTAATGTCCATTGACAAATGAATGGATAAAGAAAATGTATAGACATACTATGGAGTGTTAGTCAGTCTTATAAAAGAAGAAAATCCTCCCTTATGCAACAACATGGATGAACCTGGAGGACATTATGCTAAAAGAAATGAGCCAGTCACAAGAGAACAAATACTGCATGATTCTACATATATAAAATACCTAACATAGTCAGACTCACAGAAACAGAGTCGATGGTGGTTTCCAAGGGCTTTGGGGGGTGGGAAATGGGGAGTTGCTGTTCAATGGTATTAAGTTTCAGTTATGCAAGATAAATAAGCTCTAGAGATCTGCTGTACAACATTGTGTCTAGTTAATAATACTCTATTGTTCACTTAAAACTTTTGTTAAAAGGGTAGATGCCATGTTGTGTTCTTACCACAATTTGAAAAAAGAAAGGAAAAAAATGATATAACTTGAATAGCCCTGTATCCATTAAAGAAATTAGATTGTTATGAAAATTTTCCTACAAAGAAAGTTCCAGGCTCAGGTAGCTTCAGTGGAGAATTCTATTATATCAAACCTACACAAACTCTTCCAAGATAAATGAAAAGGAGGGAATACTTCCCAACTCATTCCATTGGGTTGTCAGAAAAGTCATGACATATTTTTGTCTATGTTTTTCAAAGGTCATTTATTTATATAAAGAACAAAGATCAATCAATGATACATTGCTTGTTTTGTTCGATAACCTTTTGCCAACTTTCAGTGAGCTTCATAATTCCTCATTCATACAAGGACCTGTCTTTATTCGCGAAAAGCTGAACAAGGTGCTGATTTACAGCCTCATTTGAATTGAACGTTATACCACGCAATGAGTTTTGAAGAGAGCGAAACAAGTGGAAGTCTGACGGCGCAAGGTCAGGCGAGAATGGTGGGTGTGGCAACACATCCCATCCAAGTGCCAATCATTTTTGACCGGTGATCAAACTTGTGTGTGGTCTCACGTTGTCGCGATGGAACACATCTCCTTTACAATTAACAAGCTCTGGACGTTTCTGGGTGATGGATTCATTCAATCTGTCCAATTGCTGACAGTACACATTCAAATTGATTGTTTGGTTCTTTGGTAGAAGCTCGAAAAACACAACACCTTTAAAATCCCATCACACTGAGAGCATAACCTTCCTCTGATGAATGTCTGCTTTCAATGTCATTTGAGGCGAATCATCACAACAGGACCAAGACCATTTGTGCACCACATTGTTGTAAACAATCCACTTCTCATCACCAGTTATCAGTCACTTCAAAAAAGGATAGTTTTCCTCATGTTTAATGAGCATATTGCAGATATTTATACGCGCTGTCAAATGAACTTCTTTGAGTTCATGCAACACCCAAATATTGAACTTGTTTACGTATCCCAGCTTCTTCAGGTGGTTGTGAATGCTTGAATGATGGATGTTCAATGTTTCTGCAATCTCTCATGTCGTGTAATGTGGGTTTGACTCGATCGATGCCTTTATTTTGTCATCATCAACCTCAGTGGGCCTCCCTGACCGAGGAGCATTGTTGACATCAAAATCACCATCACGGAATTTTGTGAACCATCATTGGCACTGACGTTCTTACAGAGCATTGTCACAGTAAACTTTATGCAACTTTTCACAAGCTTGATGCGCGTTCTTTCCTTTATGGAAGTAAAACAACAAAATATGTCAAAAATGTCCATTTTTGTCTTCCATCTTCAACTTGTTGTAAAATCTTCAAAACTCAACCAAATCACTCAATTATTTTCTAGAATGAAGCTAGAACTGTAAGCTGTCAAATGACATAGCGATAACATAGATGTGAATTACTGTAGTACTTCCAAAAATTACCAAAACAGGGATGTCCATTCTAACGACTTCTATTCAACACTATACTGGAGGCTCCAGTCAGTGCAATCAGACAACAAAAAGAAGTAAAAGAACACAGATGGGATAAGAAGAAGTAAAACTGTTTTTACATGCCAACAACATGATTGTCTATTTAGAAAAACTGATGGCACCTATTAAAAAACTACAACTGATAAATGAGTTTAGCAAGGTTACAGAATCCATGAGCAATATTCACAAATCAATTTTATTTATTATATATTATCAACAAATATTTAGAAGTGTAATAACATTTACAATAGGATCAAAATATGAACATTTAGGAATAAATCTAGCAAATGTATATAGTAATAACTTGGTTTGCGAGCATAATTCGTTCCGGAAACGAACTACTCGTATTGCAAGATATCGCTTGTTTACCAAGTTAAAATTTGTTAGAAATATTTGCTTGTCTTGCAGAACGCTTGCAAATTAAGTTACTCACAATTCAAGGTTTTACTATATAAGGCTTATTCACTGAAAATTTCATACTGCTGAGAAAAATTAAGGAAAACCTAAATAAATGGGAAAGATATACCTTGTTGATGGGACAGAAAGCTCTATATATTTTTTAAGATTTTTATTGGGGAATTGGGGGGATGGGAACAGTGCTGGGGAATTGGGGGAAG
>NW_017731401.1:3493857-3504450 GCF_001890085.2 Hipposideros armiger | reverse complement strand
CCATGGCAACCCACTGCCACAGGGGCTGCAGCCTATGCCGTCACCGGCGACTCAAGGCAGCCCAGCTCCAGGTTGAGCTTTTGTTCAGCATCTTAGCTGTGGAGGGCAGTGTCACTGTCCCTCATATGTGGGATCCGAACCGGGGCCCTCTGGCATCCTAAGCCAGTTCTTAACCATTGTGCCACTCGGCCGGCCCTCCATATTTTTAAGAGGTCAATTCTTTCTCAGTTAATCTATAAATTCAGTGCAATCCAAACCAAAATCCCAAGAGAGTTTTTGGTAGAAATTGACCAGCTAATTCTAAATTTACATGGAAAAGCAAAAAAATCTATAATAGCCAAAACAATTTTTAAAAAGAAGAACAGAGTTAGAGAACTAACCCTATTGTTTACAAGTGCTATGGACTGAATTGTATCCTCCCAAAATTCATATGTTGAAACCCTAACCTCCAATGTGATGGTATTTGGAGATGAGGCCTTTGGGAGGTAATTAGGTTTAGGTGATATTGTGAGGATACAAACCAGGAAGAGACCTCTCACCAGAACATGAACTTGCTGGCATCTTGATCTCAAATGTTTAGCCTCCACAACAGTGAGAAAATAAATTTCTGTTGTGTAAGCCATCAGACTATGGCATTTTCTTATGGCAGCCCAAGCAGACTAATAGATCAAGACATTATACTTGTAAGACTAATCAAGATAGTGTGCTATTAGAATAAAATAAATAGATCAGTGGAACAGAATAAAGAGTCCATGAATACACCCACATGTATTTCAACACCTGATACTTGACAAAAGTGTAAAGGTAATTCAGTGAAGAAAGAATGGATTTTTCAACTAATTGTGCTGAACAATTAAATATACACATGAAAAAATAATAATTTCCTTCCACACATCTCACCATATCACCATAAGGATTAACTCAAAATTGATCATAGACCTAAATATAAAATATAAAATTACAAAACACAAGAAAATCTTCATAGCAATAAGTTATACAAAGATTTGGTAAGCACAACACCAAAAGCATGATTTATAAAAGGAAAAAAACGTAAAGATTGGGCTTCATCAAAATTAAAACATGCCTATTCTTCAGAAGACACTGTTAAGAGAATAAAAAAAGAAGCCACAGATTGCGAGAAAATATTTGTAAATCATATAGCTTGTATTCAAAATATATAAAGAATTCTCAAATTTCAATAACAACCCTATATATATATATATATATATATGTATATATCCAAAATATTGGAACAGGCACTTGTCCAAAGAAGATTTACAGACAACAAATAAAAAATGAGAAGATGTTCAATATCAATAGTCACCAAGGAAATGCAAATTCAAACCACAATAAGCTATCACTACACACCTATTGGAATGCCTTTAGAAAGACTGACTTTGCTAGGACAGGAATGGCAGCTGGAACTCTGACACGCTGCTGGTGGAATGTAGAACCCCTTGGAAAACAGCTTGGCAGTTTCTTAAAAATTTAAACATATGCCTATCATATGATTCAGCTATTCTACTTCTATACATTTATCCAAGAGAAATGAAATCCCATTTCCATACAAAGACTTGTACATAGATGTTTACATAGCTCTATTTGTAAATGTCAAAAAACTGAGGGGATAAAACCAACAAATTTCCATCAACAGGTGAGTTTGTTCATTATGGTTTATCCACACAGGAAATAAACTATTGATACACACTATAATATGGGTGAATTTCAATCTAATTATGCTTATGGGAGAAGTCAGACAAATGCGTACATACTGTAAGATTTCATCTAAGAATTTCATAAAGTTCTAAGAAGTGCAAACTAAGTTATTCTCACAGAATAATGGTTGCCTCCATCACTACCTCTCTCTCCAAACCTCCATTCCAGCATGCTATTGTTTTTACATTTATTCTGTAATTACAATTACTTTTTGATGTACTGCCTATAAATTCACTTTTAAACTGAAAACTAAAATATAGTATCTACAATAATATTTGTATAGAACTATCATTCACTGCAGAGCCAAGTAGTGCCGCTGGGCCTGTAGAGGAGACGTAACTCATCAATAAACCTTTCCTATTGGAAGTAGAAAATAACTTTAGTTTGGAGAGTGTTACGATGGCACCATGTCATTATGACCTAGTATACTTTGCCTTGACACAAAATCACCCAGCTTCTTTTTTAAATCTTTTACTTTATTTATTTTATTTTTTACTTTTCAATTACAGTTGACATTAAATATTATTTTATATTAGTTTCAGATGTACCGCATAGTGGTAGACATTTATATTGGGTTGTTGGAAAAGTCATGACGCATGTTTGCAACATATGGCACTAGTTCATTTTCGGAAGTACTAGAGTCATATCTATGTTATTGCTATGTCATTTGACAGCTGACAGTTCCAGCTTCATTCTAAAAAAAAAATTAAGCAATTTGGTTGAGTTTTGAAAATTTTACAAGTTGAAGATAGAAGACAAAACTGTGCATTTTTGCCATATTTACTGTTTTACTTACATAAAAGGAAGAATGTGCATCAAGCTTGTAATAAGTTGCATAAAGTTTACGGTGACAATGCTGTACAAGAACGTCAGTGTCAGCGATGGTTCACAAAATTCCATGCTGGTGATTTTG
Source organism: Hipposideros armiger (assembly GCF_001890085.2). Taxonomy (NCBI): domain Eukaryota; kingdom Metazoa; phylum Chordata; class Mammalia; order Chiroptera; family Hipposideridae; genus Hipposideros; species Hipposideros armiger. Next base: position 3,501,821 of record NW_017731401.1, on the reverse strand, counting down.
ATCTCAAGGACACTCCTCAGTCAGGGAGGCCCACCAAGGTTGATGACGACAAAATAAAGGCATTGATCAAGTCAAACCCATGTTATATGACAGGAGAGATTGCAGAAACATTGAACAGCCATCATTCAAGCATTCACAACCACCTGAAGAAGCTGGGATACGTAAGCAAGCTCGATATTTGGGTTCCACATGTACTCAAAGAAGTTCATTTGACGGTGCGATATTCTCATTAAACGTGAGAAAAATGATCCTTTTTTGAAGTGACTGATAACTGGTGATGAGAAGTGGATTGTTTACAATGATGTGGTGCACAAATGGTCTTGGTCCCGACGTGATGATTTGCCTCAAACGACATTGAAAGCAGACATTCATCAGAGGAAAGTTATGCTCTCAGTGTGGTGGGATTTTAGAGGTGTCCTGTTTTTCGAGCTTCTATCAAGGAACCAAACAATCAATTCAAATGTGTACTGTTGGCAATTGGACAGTTTGAATGAATCCATTATCCAGAAACGTCCAGAGCTTGTTAATTGTAAAGGAGATGTGTTCCATCATGACAACGCGAGACCACACACAAGTTTGATCACCCATCAAAAATGATTGGAGCTTGGATGCGATGTGTTGCCACACCCACCATGCTCACCTGACCTTGTGCCGTCAGACTTCCACTTGTTTCGCTCTCTTCAAAACTCCTTGCGTGGTATAACGTTCAATTCAGATGAGACTGTAAATCAGCACCTTGTTCAGTTTTTCGCAAATGAAGACAGGTCCTTGTATCAATGAGGAATTATGAAGCTCACTGAAAGATGGAAAAAGGTTATCAAACAAAACGGGCAATATATCATTAATTGATCTTTGTTCTTTATATAAATAAATGATCTTTGAAAAACATAGACAAAATATGCCATGACTTTTCCAACAACCCAATATAATTTATGAAGTAATTTCTTCCAATTAGCCTAGTACCCACCTTGCACTATACATAGTTATTACCATATTATTGACTATATTCCATATGCTGTACTTTACATCCCTGTGACTATTTTGTAACTGCCAATTTGTATTTCTTAATCCCTTCCCCATACCTTTTTCACCCTGCCCCACAACCTCCCTCTCATTTGACAACCATCAGTTTGTTCTCTATATCTATGAGTCTGTTTCTGTTTTGTTTTTGTTTGTTTTGTTCTTTAGATTCCACATATAAGTGAGATCATATGGTTTTTGTCTTTCTCAGGCTGACTTATTTCACTTAGCATAATACCCTGACTTATTTCACTTAGCATAATATTGATTGTGACAATCAATATTGTCACAAATGGTAATATTTCATTTTTTTTAATTGACAAGTAATATTCCGTTGCATATATGTACCACAGCATCTTTATCCAGTCGTCTATTGATGGGCACTTAGGTTGCTTCCAGCTTCTTAATCATTCCATTTGTTAGAAGAAATTCATGTTCTCCCAAAAGAGATTCTTCACAGGGCCTCTGACTTCCTGTTCTAATTTGAACTGATGTCTTTCTAGACCTGCCTCAAAGTTCTCATCCTGGAATTACTTTTCCCTACAACCCTGGGTTAGAGCCACTGTTTCTTGGAGCCTATTACTTCCCCTGACTTGGATTCTCTTTTGTTCTGCTTGAGTAATTTTTTCAGAAATAGTCTGTGGGTGGTAAACCATCTGAGTTCTTGCGTATTTTAAAATGCCTCACTCTTGATTGACACTTGGCTAGGTAGAAAATTTTGGGTTCAAAAGCATTTTTCCCTCAATATTTTGCAAGCATGCTTCTTGTTTTGTTTTGTTTTTTCTTATTACCTAGAGTTGTTGATTATTTAATGTCAACTGGATCTTCATTTCTTTTTGAGTGACCTATTCTTTTACCTTTTAGAACCTTCCCTTTATTCACAAGGTCCAAAATATCACAAGAACATGTCATGGGGTAGGTTTCATCATTCATCCTCTTCCACACTCTCTAGGTCCTTATAATCTGAACTCTTATTTCTTCACATCTAGACATTCTCCCCGCTTCTTACATTTTGCCTGTTTTCTCATTCTAAATATTTTGGGTGTTAGAACTTTTGGACTGTAATGTTTTAATACCCCCTCCCCCCATAGCTTTTGCTCTATGATTAAGGGGATTTCTTCCATTTTTAAAATTTTTTCTTCCACTAAATTTTTAACTTGACAATTATTTTTTCTTTTTCTTTTTTTTTTTTTTTAAAGATTTTTAGTGGGGAATTGGGGGGATGGGAACAGCGCTGGGAAATTGGGGGAAGGGGAACAGACAAGTTGCTGTCCTTTTGTTCTTCAGTCTAGTTTTGGAGGACGTTGCTTCACTGGCCCAAGTTGGCAGCATCATTACGCTCTTCCCGGGCGAGGCAGATCAGTCGCCGGCTTCTGGACGGCCACTCACAGTGGCTGCTGGTCGCTCACACTGGCTGCTGGCCACACACGGTAGCTTATGGCAGCCCACTGCCACAGGGGCTGCAGCCTACGCCTGTCGCGGGCGACTCAGGGCAGCCCAGCTCCAGATTGAGCTGTTGTTCAGCATCTTAGCTGTAGAGGGCAGTGTCACTGGCCTTCATATGTGGGATCCGAACTGGGGTCCTCTGGCATCCCAAGCCAGCTCTTAACCAATGTGCCACTTGGCCGGCCCTAATTTTTCATTTTAAGAGCACGTTTTGGTTTTGATTGTTCTTTTTCTTAGCAAACCATTTTTGTTTTACAAATGCTTTTTTTTTTTTTTTTAGTTTCCTTCTATAATATGAGGAAACTAAATAGAATTCCTTTAACGATATATTCTGTTTCCTGAAAGATCTATTTCCTTCAGGGTCAGTTTATTTATTTCCACCTGCCTTTTTGTCCTTATTTTTCCTTAGGTTTTTATGATCCTCAGTGATCAACTTGTATGTATAACTGAAGCAGGCCAGCTTGCTTAATACAGGGAGCTTTCTTTGCCTAGGCCTCACCTTCTATCCTCATGGGTGGGCCTTTTGACTGGCAGGCTTCGCTTTAGACCTTGAGCAAAAGAGGAGGAAGTAGGGTGCCCCACTCCCCACCTCTCCCACTTCCCAGCCCAAATGATGAACATTTTCCTCAGAGTGGGCATCAACTCTGCATGGGCTCCTTCTCATGTACACTCTTCTCAATTACTGTAAGGATTCTTCCCTGGTTTTAGCCTGAGTGTATGACACAGGGAAGGAGAATGTGGGCTATGACTCAGTTATCCCATAGATGGTTGATTTCCAACTTCTCTCTCATACTCGGAGCTTTGAGCCTTTCTGTGGGGCTGCTGCCAGGAAAAATAGCTCCAGCCCCTACTGCAGCCTACTCTTGTGAATGTGATTTAATCTGTTAATACAATTCCAAGCATTTTTCACTTTCAAGAAATGTATCTATGTCTCTAGTTCCTGGATTCCCTTTCCCTTGCATCCAATACTGTCATTAATTTATTATTCTCTGTTCTTCTTTACTGACATATCTATGGGATTTGGGAGCAGAAAGGAGATGATGTATGTGCTCTGTCTGCTATCTTGAACAAGAGTTTTCATTGTGTCTTTGGACATCTTTGTGATTTTTTTTTTTCTTATTTTGAGGCAAAAGACTCCTTATAGCTTCCATCCAGGGTGATAGTACCATACAAAGAAGGCTTCTACTTATCAGCTCTCCAAATATTTGAAACTAGTTTTGTGTCCTCCTATCCTCTCCAGATCAAATATTTCTACTTCTACTAACCATGACTCATTGAACTTTTAGTCTTATCACTCTGATCATTTTCTTCTGAATTTCCTCCACCGCTCTAAAAGAATTCACTGCAATGCTAGGGTACAAATGCTGGGAGCTATTTCCTAGTAATATAGTCCTTCCACCTCATCACACAGTTACATTGTCCAGTTACTCTTGCTTTCCTGCCCTAGACACATAAAATGAATATTATACCACCAGCAATTGCTGGGAAGACTTTGTATAGTGGTGATATATTTAAAAGCCATAAAACTATGGGAAGATAGCAAGAGAAATTTCCATCCAAGAATTTCCAGGCTCTCTAGCACAGCTTCTAATTTGTATGCAATTGCTTTATCATTTAAATAAAGGCCATTTAAAAACTCTTAATTTTAGTAATTTTGTATAACGTGGTACTATGTGCTGAGGAAAATATTTGGGATAAGTTATTCCTAAATTCATTGGATCATTCAATTAAACATTATATAGATTTAGATATGGATATAGATATCGATATAGATATAGATATATTTTTTCCAAGTATTTGAAATGTAACTTTGAAACCCCATTTCTCATTAGCAAAACTTTTTATAAGATCTCTACTAATTAAAATATGCATAACACTTAATTAAACTCAATAAAAATAAAACAAAGACAAGCAGTATACCAATCTAAACCATCACAGCTATGGTGACATCCCTTTATAGCAGACAGTTTTAAAATTTAAATAAAATGTTGTGTCTGACAAAATTACACAGTACAGTTCTTAGCTAACACAAAGAGTTTTCTGATACGTCAAACTTCCTTGGAATTGCCACTGTCCCAGTTCCTTGATGAGCATATTTAAAAACTGTAAAATAAAACAATGGTTTCTGAGTATGTTAACATATAGGGAAAGACTTTTAAATCAGGTGTATTAAAAGACCAAAATATTTTATAGAAATTTTATAGAAGTTTTCCAAATTGATCTATCTCTTTGTTTGTTAAAAATAATTATTTAAGAAAGTGCTACGTGTGAGAGAGGCACTGGTCATTCAATAATACACTAGAAGGGCCTGCAGTCTCTATTTTCCATAGAGCTTACTTGGGTGAAAGATATTCAAATTTGTTCAAGTCCCTTTTTGTACAACTTTGACTAAGGAAGATAGATTCCAATGTAGGTGAAATTATGCCACCAGCCTCTAGAAAGCAAGAAGCCTAGCATCTTTTCCACTCTCTGGGCCAAGTGGACGATGCCAGTAACATTTGTGGAGTGTTGACTAGGAGGAATCAGAGCTGAAAAGTTGGCAGGAAATAAAGAAGCCATCTCAGAAAAAAAAAACACCACATTAGTTATCCCAACCTTACTCCCTCTGCTCCATGGGAATTTAGAGAGAAGGCGTGTGGCAGCACCTGGCATACCTGGTATTGGTGGGCTTTTGGGATCTCCTCTCTTGGCGAGTGGATCTCCTATAAGCCTCCTACGATACATGCTGTGCTTTTACCCTGGACAGCTATTTTTAGTTCTCCATGCACGCCATTTCACACTTCCTTTTCTTTCCCTGAAATGCCCTTGCTCTTCAGTCACCTGGGGTCCTCCTACTCAGGTTTCAAGGCTCAGCTCAAACCCTGCTTCCTCTGGGAAGCCTTTGCTGACCCCCAGGCTGGTTAGTCAGCTCGGTGGACTTGTAGCAACAACTGTGAGAAAAGACAGAGCAGGAAATGGATCTCAGTCCTAGCTTTTACCAGATGTGGAGGAGTTACATAAACTTTCTGAACTTTAGTTTTTTTTCCCATCTAAAAAATACAAAACACTTGCCTTCCAGGGCTGCTTTGAGGATTGTGAAGAAAAAGTCCCTAAACAGAGAACTTGGCACACAGACTGCATTCAATAAACACTGCTTTATGTCCCCTTCTCTCTAGTCATACCTTGGAATGGCATAAACTTAAAATCTCGTCCTTAGATCACCCACGGTCCTTATTTTGACAATCGTTGCAATTGCAATAATATAAAGTTTCAAATTAAAAACAGCATTACAAACCAAAGCTTATTAAAGATTTTCCGATTACTTACAAAGGTCCTTTGTATGAAGAATGACTATAAAATAATTACAATGATCTTTTACTTGAAGTGCATGTGTGTGATACTTTCAAAGATCCTGATCAAAAGCCTCGGCACCATGTGTTACAGGCCTATAAATTTTAAATAGAGGTCAGTGCTACATTCTTAGCAATCACATCTGCTCTTGTACCTATTTTACAAACTCAGACACAGCAAGTACATCGACAGCAAAGATTTCCAAAAGACAACTTTATAAGAGCAATAATTATTGCATTTAATAAAAACTTATATTTCTTTTTTTTAAAGATGTTTATTAAAGATATAGCAAACATACAATATTATATTAGTTTCAGGGGTACACCATAGGTATTCAACATTTAAATACCTAAAGAAGTGATCACCATGATAAGTCCAGCAACCATCTGACACTGTACCATGCTATCACAATATTATTGACTATATTCCCCATGCTGTACATTAAGTTATTCCCATAAGTTATTCCCATAACTTATTTGTTTTATACTTGGAAATTTGGACCTCTTATTCTCCTCCCTCCTTACCCCCCTTTTTAAATTTACCAATTACAGTTGACATTCAACATTAGTTTATATTAATTTCGGGTGTACAGCATAGTGGTTAGACATTTATATAATTTAAGAAACAATCCCCCTGACTAGTCCAGTACCCACCCGGCACCATGCATAGTTAACAATATAATTGACTCTATTCCCTGTGCTTTACTTTACATCCCCATGACTATTTTGTAACTACCAATTTTTACTCTTTAATCCCTTCACCTTTTCACCCTGCCACCCAACCCCTCTCCCACCTATCACCCCAACAAATCTAGTACCCATCTGACACCACACATAGTTATTACAATATTATTGGCTATATCCCTAATGGTACCCTACATCCCCATAACTACTTTGTAACAACCAATTTGTACTCATTAATCCCTTCCCCTTCCTTTACCCATACCCCCAACCCCTCTCCCATCTGGCAACTATCAAAACATTTTCTGTATCTGTGAGTTTGTTTCTGCTTTGTTAATTTTGTCCTTAGATTCCACATACCTGGCATAAGCGAAATCACATTGCGTCTGTCTTTCTCTGTCTGATATACTCCACTCAGCACAATACTCTCCAGGTCCACCCAAGCTACCACAGATAGCAAGAATCCATTCCCTTTCATGGCCCAGCAATATTCCATTGTATATATGTACCACCTACTCTCTATCCATTCTTAAATCAACAGATCCCAGGCTGCCTCCACATCCTGGGCATTGTAAATGATGCTGCAATGAACATATGAATGTCCACATCCCCTTGAAGTAGCATTTTGGGTTTCTTCAGATAAATACCCTGAAGTGGGATTACCGGGTCCTTCATTGTCTCTTCATATAGCCTTTGTTTGAAAGTCTATTTTGTCTGGTATAAGTATTGCTACTCCAGCTTTTTTTGTTCTTGTTTTTTTTTCATTTCCATTTTCATGAAATATCTTTATCCATCCCTTTACTTTCTTTGTGTGTGTGTCTTTCAATCTGAAGTGAGTCTCTTGTAGGCAGCATATGTAAGGGTTTTCTTTTCTTATCAGTTCAGCCCTCCTATGTCTTTTGATGGGAGCATTTAATCTATTTACATTGAAGGTAATTGTTAATATGTAGTTATTGGCATTTTATTATTCACAATTTTGATTTTTTTTTTTTTTTTGGTCTTAAAGAAGTCTAGCTAACATTTCTTGTAATACTGATTTGTAGCTTTTTCTTGTCTGGGAAACACTTTATCTGTCCTTCAATTTTATTTATTTTTTTTAAGATTTTATTGGGGAATTGGGGGAGGGGAACAGCGCTGGAGAATCGGGGGAAGGGGAACAGACAAGTTGCTGTCCTTTTGTTCTTCACTGTAGCTGTGGAAAACGTTGCTTCACTGGCCCATATTGGTATTATCATTGCGCTCTTTCCAGGTGAGGCAGATCGGTCACCAGCCTCTGGATGGCTGCTCACAGTGGCTTTTGGCAGCTGACATGGGCTGCTGGCCGCTCACGCTGGCTGCCAGTCACACACAGTAGCTTATGGCAGCCCACTGCAGCAGGGGCTGCAGCCTACGCCATAGCCAGTGACTCACGGCAGCCCAGCTCCAGGTCGAGCTGTTGTTCACCATCTTAGCTGTAGAGGGCAGTGTCACTGGCCCTCATGTGGGATC
>NW_017731401.1:3434606-3493802 GCF_001890085.2 Hipposideros armiger | reverse complement strand
GCTCTTAACCAATGCACCACTCGGCTGGCCCTGTCCTTCAATTTTAAATGATAGCCTTGCTTGGTAGAGTAATCTTGGTCATAGGTCCTTGCTTTTCATCACGTTGAATATTTTTTGGCCAATTCCTTCTGGCTTGCAAAGTTTCTGTTGAGAAATCAGCTGACAATCTACCTGGGAGCTCCCTTATAAGTTACTAGTTGCCTTTCTTTTGGTGCTCTTAGGATTCTCTCTGTTTTTAACCTTTGCCATTTTAATTATAATGTATCCAGGTGTGGGCCTGTTTGGGTTCATCCTGTTTGGGACTCTCTGCGCTTCCTGGGCTTGTATGTCTATTTTCTTTGCCAGGTTAGGAAAGTTTTCAGTCATTATTTCTTCAAATAGGTTCTCAGTCTCTTGCTTTCTCTCTTCTGCTCATACCCCTGTGATGTGAATGTTGTTACTCTTGATGTTGTCCCAGAGGCCTCTTAAACCATCCTCATTTTTAAAAATTCTTTTTTCTTTTTGCTGTTATAATTGGGTGTTTTCTGCTACCATGTCTTCCAAATTGCTGATTTGATCCTCTGCTTCATCTAGTTTATTGGCGATTTTTTCATATGCATTCTTTATTTCAGTTATTGTATTCTTCACTTCTGACTGGTTCTTTTTTTATGGTTTTATGTTCTTTTTTTAGGCTTGCTATCTCTTTGTTGAAGTGCTCGCTAAGTTCCTTGAGCATCCTTATAACCACTGTTTTGAACTGTGTCTCTGGTAGATTGCTTGCCTCCCTTTTGTTTAGTTATTTTTCTGGAGTTTTATCCTATTCTTTTATTTAGGACACATTTCTTTGTTTCCTCATTTTGGCTGCCTCTCTGTGTTTGTTTCAATGTATGAGATAGATCTGCTATGTCTCCCAATCTTAGCCAGGTGCCTTTATGTAATAGGTGCTTGAGGGGCCCCGTGGCACAGTCTCCCGGGTCACCTGAGCCGGGTGCTCCAGGAATGTCCCTTGTGTGGTTTTCGTGTGCCCTCCTGTTATAGTTGAGCCTTGATTGCTATTGGCACATCAGTGGGTGGGATTGACCCTCAGGCTGACTGGCTGTGGGGTTTGGCCATATCCACAGCTTGTGGGCTGCTGTGTGGAAGGCTTACCCCACTGAGTGGGATTTTCCCCAGTGGTCTCTGGTTGGTTCCTGTTGAGACCACACTTTCTGTGTGCCACTTGTGGGGCTAATTGGTCAGTGCTTTGTTATGGTCTGAAGCCAACCTCCAAGTATGTTGGTTCTGGGACCTCTTGGGAGGGGCTCCAGTGAAGACCCAGGTCTGCAACTTCCTGTGACTGGCCGGGGCTACCTGATAGGAGCTACACAGCAGTCTGCAGTTTTTCGCTACCTGTGCTAAACTTGGAGGCATGTGGGAGAGGTCAAGTTGCGAACCGAGGTCGGCTGCCACCAGCACTAGACCTAGGGTAGCTCCACAAGAAACTAGGACATCCCAAGGCCTGCTGCCACCTGCCTGCTCCCTTAAGGTTCAGCCTCTGCTAAAGCCTCATGTGGTAAGCGAGTTGGGTGAGGTAGGGTCTCAGGGAGTTACTAGTGGGAAGAGATGTGTTCACTAGGATAATGTAGACTCATGCAATGTGGGAGGGGATGGCCGTTCTTGAAGATAGTGCCTCTCGCGGTACATGAGTTAGGTAGGGTTGGTTCCCAGCTGAATCGGCAGGGTAGAGTAGCAGAGCTCACCAGTCCAATCAGATTCCGATTTGGGCTGTGGGGGCAGGTCAACACAAGAAAGATGGCACCCACCTGCTGCTGCTTGGGAAAAGGACCCCTCACAGGGAAAAATGCCGACTGTACTCCAGTCCTTTCCCTGAAGCCACATACCTCAGTCTGCTCCCCGTGTGTCTGTGAGGCCCCCTGAGTCACCATCCTTCCGCTGGAGCCCAAGGTGAGTGCCTGTGAGCAAGTGAGTCTGTGCACAGGCTGTTTAAAAGGACATCTAGCTTTCCAGCAGCCTTCTGGCCCACTCGGTTGGTCAGAATCCCCACTGTTTTTCACAGCCAGATGCTATGGGGGCTCCTCTTCCCAGCACCATTACTCTGGGCTGGGGAGCCTGGTGTGCAGGGCTGGGGTCCCTCGCTTCTCTGGGGGGAACCTCTGGGGCTGAGATATCCCTTCTGATTCGCAACTGCTACAGGGAGTTTTGGGGCCTGATCTGTGTCTCTGCCCCTGCTACCAGTCTTGATGTGGCTTCTTTATATTTCTAGTTATAGGACTTCTGTTTCACTAGACTTCAGATGGTTCTCCAGGTTGATTGTTCTATAATTTAGTTGTAGTATCAATGTGTTCATGGAAGGACGCAGGCACAGTGCTTATCTACTCCACCATCTTGGATCTCTAAGACCTTATATTTCTTCCAAGTCTTTCACCCATGCCTTAAACATACTACAAACATTCACCATCCCTCACAACATGCTTTGTGGCATGTCAGTGGCACTGGGATGACTCGGTTGTCCCAGTTTCCAGGGCTGTGTGCAGAAGTACTTCCACATCAGTATAGCACAGTGATGCTGGGTGTGTTTTTTGAAGAGGAGGAGCTGGATGAGAAATATGGAGTACTCCTAAACAGGCCAGAAAATTTCTTTGTTTTTTGTTTTTTTTTTGTCTAGTTTTTACTCTGTTTTGAGAAATTTGGGAATCACTAGTGCTTTCCTCAGTCACTCACTCAACAACTATTCATAAACATTATGGTTAAAAGCATAGAATCTGGAGTGTGAAGACTTAGGCTGAGTTACTTCCTCGGTCTATGTTTAGCTTTCTCATCTGTAAAATGGGGATAACAATAGTACCTACCTCATAGGGCTGCTATAGGGAGCAGTGCTCAGCACATAATTAATGTTCCTAATTATTGGGAAATGTTAGTGTTAACTTTTATTCCTATGCTAGGTGCTGAGATGCAATGGTGAACAAGGCACTCAATAAATATTTGGTGGATGAATCATGCAAAATCATAATAGAGTGAAGCTACAACTATAATTTCAGATACCCAGGTGGTTTCCATGAGTGGCTAATGTCAGAGAACAAAAATTTAAACATTCATATCATTAAGTCTCTGCAACATACTCATCTGCCCAGGAGCAGGAATAGAAAGGTGTAATAAAATTATCCTCCTGATGTCACAAAAGACAGAGACCAATGAGAATAAGCCAACAGCTCTGTGCACAAGTGTTTCTTTTTTAACTTGGCTGTACTATGATTTTTTTTAAATAAGCTTATAAACCTTGTTTAATTGCTAGCCAAATACACTGACTCTCCAATGAGGTCATGTTTGGAAATATATGTATCAATATTTAAACAATTCAAAACCATAAGAAAATCTTAAATACTTCAGCCAAATTCTGTCTCAATATTGAAATGTGAGATGTAAAAATTAGGAGAAGGCATATCCTCAATTGGATCATTGCTTTACATTACCCTTTATATATGAGTACAGAGTAAAGGCATTTCAGGATATCATCATTAGAACTGTTTTCAGCATAAACCAATTGTAACAACTGCTAAAATTTCTAGCACTGCTTAAAAATACTCAAGAGAGCATAACTACAATATTTACGTCTGCCTACAAGCACATAATCATCTTAAGTCTCAATTTTAAATACTGATATTTTCTTTTAAAGTTCTTCAAAATGTATGCTCTGTGAAAAGGGGAATTTAAAAAGCATTATCTAAAGCTGCAGGGGAGATAGAGCTATTAAGAAAGAGTGCATACAAGCAATTGATACAAATCAAAATGGCACAGAGAGCCAAAGAACAGGGGTCTGGAGCAAGAAAATTACCTCCTTTAAACTGAGAGGAGAAGAATGTGGGTCCCTATGACTAACAGTGTTCTCTCTTTTTCTTTTTTTCTTTTCCAAGAGATGATGAAATATTAAGAACCATGAGTACTTAGAAAGTTGGCCTTTTCAGAAATCAGCATAGATGTTAAAGGTTGGATTTCTTTAACACCTAATGAAAATAGACTACCAACAAGAGAAAAGGTGAAGCCATTCTTCCAAAATCAGTAATAGAAAGCTGCTTCAGTAGTGGGGCATCCTGAAACCACTAATGATCCCTGAAAATCAATCAATCTCTCTCTCTCTCTCTCTCTCTCTCTCTCTCTCTCTCTCTCTCACACACACACACACACACACACACACACAGTAATGATTGCTAAAGGGAGAGAATTAACTGTTATTCAAAAGTTCCTTTACAGGCGGGTTTTGTTTCCTTAAAATTGCTCTAATTAAATAGTGAATTACATTTAAATACAGAGTCCTTCAATATTTTTGCTTATTTTGAGTCTTAGTTTTGGCAAAGAAAGTGAAAGTTAGATAGTTTTTGGTTCCATTTACCCAGTGTTCTCCTTGCAGCAGCCTATACACTTTTTCATCTTTCTGTGCTCTACATTGGTTTTTCTTTCAGGAGGAAATGAATCCCAAATATATGTGTATTACCAAAATGTTATTTAAAAAGTATTAATAGGCAGATATTCTGCCTTAACATGCTTATATTGATCTTCTCTTGGTGTTTTAATAAATTACCATAAGCTTCACTGCTTAAAACAACATTAATTTATTATCTTACAGCTCTGTGGGTTAAAAGCATGACACAGGACTCACTGGGCTAAAATCAAAGTGTCGGCAGGACTGCATTCCTTTCTGGAGGGTCTAGAAGAGAATGCATTTCTTTGCCTTTTCCAGCGTCTAGAGGCTGTTTGTATTCCTTTGCTCATGTTCCCCTTCCTCCATCTTCAAAGTCAGCCATCTTGTATCTCTCTAAACTAATATACACTAATTATATCTTCCTCTGACTCTTTTACTGCCTCCTTCTTCCATGTTTAAGGGTGCTTGTGGTCACATGGGGCCTACTTGGATAATCCACCATAATCTCCCCATCTGCAAAATCAGCTGATGAACAAGCTTAACTCTACCTGCAACTTTAATCTTCCTTTGTCATGTATCTTAGCTTGCTAGGTCTGCCATAACAAACTACCACAGACTAGGTGGCTTAAACAACAGACATTTATTTTCTCACAGTACTGGAAGTCCAAGATCTAAGTGGCAGCAGGGTTAGTGTCCGGTGACGCCTCTCTCCTTGGTTTGCAAACAGCTGCCTTCTCACTGTGTCCTCACAGGGCCTTTCCTCTCTGAGAGAGAGAGAGAGAGAGAGAGAGAGAGAGAGAGAGAGAGAGAGAGAGAGAGAGAGAGAATATGCAGCATACTCTGGTATCACTTCCTTTTCCTATGAGATTAGGACTCCACCCTTATGATCTCATTTAATTTTTATTACCTCCTTAGATGACCTGTCTCCAAATACAGTCACATTGAGAGTTAGGGCTTACTAATGAAAAGTATTTCTGTACTTATAATACATCTGACCCTCAAAGCTGGGGGTTTTCCTCACAAATTCTTCAACTCTCTAGACAGCACTAGCTGTCCTACAATTCAACACAGATCATATAGCTTACAGGCTCAGTCCCACAAAACAGTTCCCATTTCAGACACCAGTCCCAAGTCCCAGGTTGTCACCTGTACTTCTGACCAACCAGCTATAACCCCCTCCTCAGATTCCATAATTTGTTATAAAGGTTTATAGAACTCATGGAAACTTAATTTACCAGTTTATTGTAAAGAATATAGTAAAGGATATAAATGAGCAGCCAGGAGAAGAGGTACCCAGGGTGAGGTCCAGAAGGGTGCTGAGCACAGAAGCTTCTGTTCCTGTGGAGTTGGGGTACCCCAACCTCCCTGTACATGGATGTATCACATGCCCAGAAGTCCTCAGAACCCTGTAGTTTAGGGGTTTTAATGGGGCTTCATCGCCGTAGGCATGATGTCTTACCAACTCAATCTCCAGACCGTCTTCTCTCCCCTGAGGTTGGGCAGCTGAACATTCATGCTTTTGGTCTTTCCAGGGACCAGCCTCTGTCCTGACACAATCTAGGCCACCAGTCATCTCATTAGCATACAAAAAGACATTCTTACCACTATGGGGATTCCAAGGGTTTTAGAAGCTCTTGTGTCAGAAACTGGGGGCTAAGACCAACTATTACAACAAAAGATGTTCCTATCACTCAGGAAATTACAAGAGTTTTAGGAGCTCTATGCCAGGAACTGGGGACAAGGACGAAGTGTCTACTTATTATATCACAGTTTCAAACATGAATTTTAGGGGATACACAATTCAGTCCATAGCATTATGTGATCTAACATATTCACAGGTTCTGGGAATTCGGATGAGAACATCTTTGGCAGAGTCATTATTCTGCCTGCCACAGGGCTGTACTTTGAATTGCAGACCCACCGTAGCGATTGGCTCCTGGGGTCAAATGAGGGAACAGGGGTGAGCCTGATCACAGATAGGGCCAGGAAGAGGAGGAAAAAGATTGTGTGGGACAGTGGCTCATTGACCTTTGTTTCCCAACGTGACTGTAATTGATACTTGGACCACTTCCAGAGAACCAGCCTGCCTTCCTCTCTGGCACTGATTCAGGGGGAGATCAATGCAAGCACTTACTCAGACTGATAGGTGGAAATGGCAGTGGTGTCAGGCCCTCTGTACCTTTGGGCTAAGAAAGGTGTGACGCTGTGGCCACTTGCAGGTCCCCAGAGGTTAATCTGAACACTTAAATAGTGTGCATGGAGATCTTGGTGAGGGGCCTGTGGGTCGAGCACTCTGTATGGGGTTTTAAAATCCACATTTCAAGATAGCATGCTATGCATAAACGAGACAAGAAATAAGCACAGTGCTATTTGTTACGAAGGAGGAATGCCTCTGAAAAATCCAGAAAGTGGATTCCCAGAGCAGGCAAAACCTTGCAACTTTGTATTCCCCTTTCATCAGTCATGAAGGTCACTGGGTTAATCAGCCCCATTATCCATCATTTGTGTGTCAGGACACACAGGGATGCTGCCATCTGATAAAAGGCCTTACTGTTCTCAAGAGGAAATAATTAGCCCAGGGAGTAAGAGATCTGCAGATTCCAAGCCTAAAAGGAGTCAGCAAGTATCTGAAGAACAAAATCAACTGCAGCTTCCCCTACCTTGGTCCTCTCTGCTCGACCGCCTCTTACTGCTGCCCAGGGGCTTATTCATGAATTTTTACCCAGAATTAGCTACCATTCTGATAATACCCCAAAGATCCAGCAATGAAAGTGTAAAAGAAAGGAGATTAAGATGATAAGGAAATACTTTCTTGTCCTTTTCCTATCCCATCGAACATACACACAGATCCAAATGTCTTACTAAAGAACAAATTAGTAAGCTGTACTAATGTAAAACGCATGTACGCTCTTCGTATTACATTGGTTCCTGAAGAGAAAAAAACAACAACCTATATGTTAACTAAGATCTAGTCTCAGTCATACCCTGAACTCAATGTCCATGAGTCAAGACAAGAAGAGAAGCAGTGCACACTGGAATACAGAAATATCTATTCAGCCACTAAACTGCCCCTTCCTGCGCCCGTGGCAGACATTGCTAATCAATCATAGCATTCATTATTTTCTACTGAGCCCAGAGGAAACTTCATCATCCCAAGACAAGAGTTCTAGGTGGCCACTATTCAGGGTTTGCATTAGAAATGATACCTATTTGTCTTCCTGACTTATACCAGTTCTAATCTCTCCCTATCAACTTCTTCCTCACTTCCTCCAAACATAGATACGCCTTACTCTCAAAGCAAATATTTGTGGAGTACCTACTGTGTGCCAAGCACTATTTAAGGCCCCGACGGAACACAAAGGCTAACAGTCAAACCAGTCCGAATAGTGAAATTCAAGGTTTTGAAAGGGGGTGTTGCGGTTATTATGGGAGACCTCAGCAGGAACATCTCAGCTAGTCTTGAGAGAGGTTGAGTGAGGTGGGGTACGGGAAGGGCAGAGGAAGCACTGACCATGCGAGACCTAAAGACAGGAGGAATTAGCCCAGGCAAGAAGGGGAGAAAAACCACAGTCTAGGTGGTGGAAACCGGAGGTGAGAAAGAGCACAGCATGTGGGAGTAGTGGCAATGGTTCAAGCAGGTCAGCAAAACAGGGAGTGAATGTCTTCCCCATTATTAAAGTGCTCTGATCACTTGGTCCGTAGCAGGCTTCTTTGGGTCTTATTGCTTCCCTTTCAAATATTTTTCTTCTTGATAATATATTAGGTTTTTAAAATGTTATTAAAATGGGAATGTTCATTGTGAAAATTCTAAAGAAAATTAAAATTAAAATCAGCTCCCTGTTAACACATTGGTCTATTTTCTTCTACTAGTTTTTCCTAT
This sequence comes from Hipposideros armiger, assembly GCF_001890085.2. Classification (NCBI taxonomy): domain Eukaryota; kingdom Metazoa; phylum Chordata; class Mammalia; order Chiroptera; family Hipposideridae; genus Hipposideros; species Hipposideros armiger. The sequence continues at coordinate 3,485,526 of NW_017731401.1, read as the reverse complement.
GTGATTTCTCTGCATCTGCCTCTTTTAGAGGGGAAGGCATTCAGTTTTGTGTCCTATTTTTTTTTGGGGGGGGCGGATTTTTTTTCTTAATATTATATATACTGTGAACATTTTGTCTATCAAAACATATTTCGAACCTTTTGTCCATCAAAACATAAATTTGTCATAATTTATTAAGCAATCCTGTGTTGATGGCTACAATTGTTTTCTAAGTTTGTGCTACGAAGTATGATTATCTTTATTCTTGTACTTAAATCTTTGTCTACGTCATGGATTATTCTGAGATAGATTCCTAGAAGTAGAATTGTCAGATTTAAAAAAAAGTAATCATAAAATGAGCATTTCTAAGGCTCTTAGAGCAGATTGCCAAGTTGCCCTGTGGAAAGATTCTGCTAATTACACCCAGCATCAGTGAATGAGTGTTTTGTGCCCCACCCCCCTTGCTGGCATAGAGCATCATTGTTTTATTCATTGTTGATACTTCATGGATTGAAATAAACTCTTTGCTCTAATTTGCATAACTTCAATTCACAGTTTTAAATGTGTTTTTTTTGGTTGGGTGGATTTATGTTTCTCACATAAACTTTGTAAACATGCCATTTGTCCATTTATTCCACTGGTTTATTAGTTTTCGGGATTTTTTTTTTTTTACTGATTTAAAAAGTCCTTAATAGATTGATTAAATTGAGTCTGTGAACTGTAAGATTTTGTAGGCAAAGTGTCCTCTCAAATTTGTCAGTTAAAAATCTTTAAGGCTTGTTTGGAGTTTTGACATAGTCACATTTAAAAAACACATCGTTGTTTTTTTTTTTTTCCATCTCTGTTACTCTAGTTATAAAATAACAACCTGAATGGTATCTTTGGAATCCTGGGTGGTCTTATTCCAGCCTCACCTCACTTCCTAAACAGAATCCCTGACGTGGGACCATTGTTAATCCCATCAAGTTACTGGCCCCTAGCTTCTCTCAGGCAGTTAGGACTCCTCTGTCTCATGGGGTCTCACCATTTCCACTTGGCTCCCCTCCAGTTTTTCTCTACAGGAAACCAGAATGACTGTTTAAAAATCGACTTCAAATGCTTCAATGGCTTCCTGGTGTAATCAGAACCAATGCCCAGCTCCTCACTATGGCCTGTGTGTCCTTGTCCATGGGCTGGCATTGCTTTCCCCTCCTTCATCATGCCTCATCCTTGCCCTGGCTTCCCCGATTCCCGGCACACAGGCCTTCTGTCATGTCCTAGAGCTCACGCTCTGGCTTTCTCTTCCCAGGCTTTTGAGCTGCCTCCTCCTTCAGAGCACACACAAAGGCCACCACACCAAAGGGGCCTTTGCTGACCTTCCAGTCCGTCATTCTTTCTCACAAAATCCAGCTCCTTTTCCTTCAGGGCACGTCTCACAAATTACAACTAACATTTTTTTGTGATTATCTGTTTAAGGTCTACCTCCCCCACTAAAATGTTATTTCCACACACCACACATGTTTCATTTGGGGTGTATGCCCAGGGGAAAGATGGTAGGAAGGAAGCAGGAGAAAAGATTCCACTGCTTTTCTCAATTCAGTTCTACTCAGCTTCTGGTTAGCAAAAATCCCTCCCAGGTCCTAATTAAAAATTGCCAGTGTTAGCTTTCGGGAAGGACCAACTTGCCTAACTTCAGGTAAAGGAGGGGCTTCGTGGAGGCAGTGAAATCCGGTCTGAGCTGAGTCCCACAGGATGATGCAGAGACTGGGGAAGGCATTCTTGACAGCGAAAGGACGGGTGCAGGGTTTCAGAAGGGCATATTTGAGGAATCCACAAGACGACAAGGCTTCACCTTTCCAAAGGAATTATCCTCTACTTCCTTACCCTGCAAAAACCCCAGTCGCTTTACCACCTCTTGCATTATGCCAAAAATCATGTACATAGGTGCTCAATAAATATTGGATAACCAGATGAATGAATGATACATGACATGCCCCAATTAGAGCAATTCTCTTCTAGGATGCTCTTTTTCTATCAGTCTGAAATCCATCAAAACCTGACTAGACACCCACCTCCCTGAAGCTTTTCTTATCCAACGGCAGCACAAATGACATTTACTGACTCTGACTTTTGCCTTTTAGTGTTCTCAGATCGTTTAACGTCTTCTCATTTTCTCTTCCTTAGTAACCATAAAGTCCTCAAGAGCAGGAACCTATCTCCTTTCCCTTCTCTTCTTTTTATTTCCTTTTGTTTTGGTATATCCAAATGCCCCACGGAGTAATGTTTAATGTCTGTGGAAAGGAGGGAGGGAGGCAAGGAGGGAAACAAGACGGCTGTCTTTGGGGAGAGCTTGGTTTAGCTGACCACTACCATCCCCCTTCTCCATCCTTTTCTTTTTTTTCTTTTTTTTTTCAATCCCTCCTAAATCTAAAATTTCCTGGAAACATTTAATTGAATTAATAAATAAGGTCTTACTCCAGGACTTCAAAATTTCAACCAAAGATAAACAGCTTACTAGCACTTCATACTCTGTAATTATTGCATTACTTTTTACTACTCTCTTTTCTCCAACAGATCAGATACTGTAGTTCCCTTTGATGCAATGTAGCAAAATCACAGACACTAAAATAGCACCGGCTACTTTCCATACACAAAGAAACACCTTTGTTATTTCTACCTTAATATTTCTAAATCCTAAAGAGCCCTCAAATCCATTCTCAAGTGCCCAGCCCTGTGCTCTGGTCTAATCTGCTGTCTCTTGTAAACACTTCCACTAGTTCTTCCTTCACCTGCTCTTACCCGTCTGAGAGCATTCTACTGAAGACAGCCAGGGACCACCAAGTTGCTCCTGGCATTTTCCTCCTAAAATCCCTTGGTTGCTGCCCTTGTACATGAATGAAGACCTCCAAGTCTTGTCGTGCCAGCCTCATGTCACACCAACTCCTCTCATTCTTGTGGTTCCTGTGGGCTCCGGCCAAAACGGCCTTCCTTTAATTGCTCACACATACCTTGTTTCCTCTAGCTCCAGGTTTTCTGTTCATGCTCTCCTCCCTCAGCTCAAAAGCTATTTATTTCCTAGGGAAGCCCTTCTTGATCCATGCAAGATAATGCAACCTCCCTCCTTCCATGATAGACACACAGTCATCATCACATGCTGTTCCTTCACAGCAATTATTACATTGGCTGTTTTGAATTTGTTCATGTAATTACTTGTATAACGCCTTGCCTTTCCAACCAGTCTAAAAAACTGTCAAGCCAGGAACGATGTCTCGTTTGCCATTAGATATCCTTAGTGCCTAAACTGTAGCTGGCATGTAGTAGGCATTTAAGAAATATCTGACAAATGATGCTACCTGCAATACAAAAAGATGGATTTTTTTTTTAACCTAAGCCTACCCAAGCCAAATTTCCAATGAATTAAATTATAAGAAAAGGGGAAATTAGGTTGGATATTCTTCTTCAGATAAAAGGATGACAAAAGGGCCCAAAGTTACCCATATACTTATTTCCTGTAAGTGTACATAACTTGCTTACACACTAATCACCCCCCTCCCCCCCCAAAAATGGAAGCAATTCAATAAATTCTTAAATGATCTGGGCCTGGTCATGGGGTTTTGTTTTGCAAATAACACTTCTTTTTACAAGTAAAGAAATAGTCTAGATGTTTAAAACTCCTCAAACTTAGGAGGGGCAACAATTTGGGATAAAAAGCAAGGAAAGACACAATATTTTAGTTTGTAAAATTGGTTTATTTACAATTTGGTATTTTAAAATTGTATTTGGAATTTTAAGTTTTATGTATTTCCCTGGCAGGTACTGTTTTCTTAAATACGGAGTCCAAGGATAGGAAACCTCAGTAAGTTTGAATTTAAGAGATTAACCTGCTGCTACAGCCAGTGAAATTTAATTTTTAATCCCTGAGAATTAGTAATCAATATTTTCACATTCATATGTAAAAAGCATATTTTAAGAACAGAAAATAAAGCATAAAGCTACTATAATTAACCTCCCCACATATAGCAATATAAGGTCCTCTTTCACAAATTAACTGTGGGGCGTGTGTGCACGCATTTGTTAGTAGGTGCACCTAGGAGCCTAAGACACTCCAGTTCTCCACTTTTTGTAGTTTCTCCCCTTTTAAAAAATATTCCTGGAAATGGATACACAATTGATTCATATAAAAGAAATGCCCAAAGCTGATGCCCACAGCTCAAATTCAGCCCCTTTCTAAGTTTTTGTGCGTAGTCAGCAATTTTCCTTTACTGTCCAAGCCCCAAATCCTTCATCGGATCGCAACCCAAGGCCCAAACTGTTTTTGCAAAGTCACTTTGGAGCAAGTCACTTTAGTTTCCTCAGGTATCAAGTGAGGATAATTATAGCTCCCAGGGAGTAGAAGGCTGAACTGATGTTCATACAACATCATGAGATCTGCGAGGCTTTCTTCAGGAGCAATGGAACACGTGACACTTATAATACACCCTGCTGCTCCTCCTTATAGAGGACTAATCACTGCTGCAATGGCAGCTTTCTTCGGAGGAGTAAAATTTAATTCGTTAGTTTGCTCATTAAACTTCCTTGAGATGCAAAGGAATGGCATTTACGCCCCTCCCCCAACCCCGCCCTAAACATGAAATGTAGCAGATATTTAAAAAGTGTCCACAGCAAAACGGTTAAGTCAAACCAAATAAACCAAAGCCTTTGCAGTAAGATGCCATTTTCTTATTTAAGCAACGCACTGGCACTCGTTTTTGATTCTGGCATTAAGAATCGCTGATGACAAGGGTTTATTTGCCTAATGGCCCAAACTTTAAAAAGTTTGTAATTCAAACTTAAAAAAAAAAAAATGAAACAAAGCCACAAATACCCTTTCTTCAAATGTTCCTTAATGCTCTTTGCAAAACAGAAAATAAACTAACTTCCCTTTCTCTAAGACCCACACCAATGCTAGCTAGGAACATTGTCTAGTGCTAGTTTGAAAGCAACTTTTAAGTTCCAAGAATATTTGTTTAGCTGTTCATTAGGAGAAAGATTACAGAAATTCAAACAGAATATATAATATAGCATTAATCAATTTAAGAAAGAGCTTTGCAAGATCTGACAGAATGAGTGGGAACTACATAATCTGAGTAAGTCAGATCTGGACAGTCTACATTCAATTGCTGCTTTAGTATCAACTTCCAATTTTAAACACAATGCACATCTCTTTAAAAAATTATTTCAAAATAGGTAGGGTTTCTTGGTTGGTTGGTACTTTTTCACTGGGTAACAACTGTGAGTAGCAAAAGAAGCAATAATGGAAGTCTATGGCATAGGCTATGATGAGACCACATCTGGGTCTGGGAAGCCCTACAGTATCCCCTTGTTTTAGCCAATACCGCTTCTGCTGCAGGAAGCCACACTAAGTCATTCTTCGGCTGCTGGTAGCAGGAGGGGTGTAAATAAAAAAGTGAGGTAGTTCTTTCCACCAGAGGGAAATATTTGTCTACATGCAGTTCTTGCTATGTCTGACAAATTACTGAAGCATCTGCTTGCTGTCATCTTATAAGTAAACTCCTAGCTTGGTAGTAAATGAACTTGACAAATCATGAGCTAGTTGCAGTTCACAGGCCTTATTTTCTGATCCAGCCATGATGGGAGGCACGAAAACCCCCAAACATGTGAACCATAGAGACCGAGTACAAGAACTGCAAAAGAAAAAGTATTAAAAAGCCTATGGGGAGAGCTGGTGAGCACATAATAATTTACCAGAAGAATGAAGACTGGTGAGGAATAATTTATAGACTCTGCTCCCACAGCTTAATTGTCACCTTGAAGGTTAAAATTTAAAAAAAAAAAATTTTTTTTAAAGGATTTGAAGTTATAGCATGATAGAGAACAGGGCAGAGGCTATATAAAGGAAAATTAAGATAGAAATATTAAAGGCAAAGAAATAGAACATCCTGAGAAAAAGCAAGCATTGCTTACCAAAACTTTAGTCTTTCTTACTTGGAATTTGCACATTTATATTGAACAAATTAAGAAATCAATTACAACTGAAAATAGTTGCATTCTACAGTCTCTAGGCTATTAGACCAAGAACAATACCAGAAATAGATCAGGAGCAAAATTATAGTTAGAAAAGGGGAGAAAAAGTAAGGTAGGACATTAAAATTTTATTCTGAAATTATCTCTGGCCACAATAAAATTTAACAAATATTCACTGAACAGTCTTACTCCTGCCATCAGCTGTACAATACATACAGTATCATAGAACTGGCCACTAGGATTAAAATCCACTAGAACATATTTCATGTTAAGTGGCGACAGCAGCATCTCACAGAAATTTTTACATACATATATACACAGTCCACATTCAACCATTTTCACATATTTTCAGTACACACAGTTGCAGCATATTACAGTCATGTGTCTAAGTTGTTGCTCGATAAAAACCCAAGCCACTGCCTAGACGTAACTGTAGCAGTTGAGCTGAGTATAATTACAATTCATTTTATATATATGTCCATAGCAGAGAGATGTACAAGCCCCTAAAAAACAAGAGTTCACAAATACTTTTTTTTTTAAATGCTACCACAGCATTATGTTGGGCAATATTAAAACCTTTACCAACCAAATCAGTTGTTTTTTTTTAAAGTCTTCTGCTTACCAGAAATATTCTTGATGAAAAAAAATTATAAAAATGAATGCTCTCTTTAAAATAATTCACGCTTTTAAGATTCCAATATGGCCCAATGCTACTTATGCCTAAAGTGTTCCTAACATTCGGATGGAGTCCTTGAACATGACTCCCAACCACCCATTAAGTTTAAAAGTGGCTTAAGTGCCTTGCACCCAAATTGTAAAAATCCCTGGCCATCCTTACTAGAGCCAGGCACATAGAAAAGGAATGCACTTTGGTTCATACCAAATGCCCTGGGATTAATCACACTATAAAATCAAATGGTTTGAGGTAAATTTTTACAAATACAGTTGATTTTTTGTCTAGTGTTTGCATAACAAAAAAAATATTTTAAAAAAAATCAGTCTGATATTAAGATACAACAAAGACCATCTTTAACCCCTTAAACCTAGGACTTCTCTGTGTAACTAACCAATGGTTCCCTTTTCAATGCCTGATGATAAAATCACGCCTTAGGGTTTCTATTAAGGCCTAGAAGTAACTGGATACTGAAGACAGATGTATCTTTGCAGAGGTGGGTTCCAGCCTTACCGCCCAGTATTCAAAGAGTTAAAGTGTCCAAAAAATGCATGCCCTACAACATGGCATTCAGAACAAAAGGCACATTGTTAACACTAAGGGCGCAATTTCTCCTCTACTGTTAATCTGCTCCGTCTTGCACCACTCTGTTTTTCCACGGTTGTAGCAATACACATAAGTCATAACGCACTCTCTGGTGGTGCAAGAAATGGAGCCCGATGAGACTGCAACCAAAGACAAGACAACACTGTGCTATTCCTAAATCTGAAAACAGCTCAGACATCCCTAGACACTGGTAACCTGTGAGACCAAGGACTGTTTCCAAGCCAACTCCAAGGAGCCTATCGGAGCCCTTCATTTGTTTAATGTTTTAAAATCACAAAGATGCAACATTTTTTTTCTCTTTTTGATATGATAATTAAGCTAGAATTGTTGAAAAGCAGCTCTATCACTAAACACTGACCATGGTGGCTCTCGTGAATAAAGGAAATTTCACTGTATTTGCGGGGAGGAGGGGAGCCCCATAGCGCTGCACATGAGAGTTTGGCTTAAAAGTTTCCGGTTACATTTGTGAATTAAGATAGTCACAAATGCATGGCTGGCATCGTAAGAGCCAGTTCTGTGTGGTAAGGGAAAGACAAGTAGTATTAGTCCATTTATACATTTTCACATGTATAATCATTTTGCAGGGATATTCATATTAATAGCAGGCTCAGGTTCATAAATTTAGACCTAAATGTCAAAAGGAGAGTGAACATGGAACAGGACCGTTGCAAGGGGAAAATAGCTTTTACGTTTTTATTTTAATGTCCTAAAGAAGCTAACCATCATTCAGAGGCTTGTGGTTTTTACAAAGCCATCATACCAAGTCTTACATTTCTGATGCCTTTAAGCCAAAATTTTCATGATAAATACATAATCTTTAATTCTGTAAGCCACTGATTGGGGGTATCATCACATGAGCATCATTTAAAATGCAAATTACTAACACATTGCACTTCCACAGATTACACAGAAATGTGTACAATATGGTAAAGAATTGGACTAGGGGCAAGCTATTATTTCTAAATACAGAAGTACAAATTAATCAATTTATCGGTAACACCCTTAAATAAGTAAAGCAAATACCAACATCACTATCTTATTAATAAGCTACAAGCTAATCTTATTACTGTTTTTTGGCAAATATCTGCAATATTTCCTGAGCATTTTTCTCCACCACCAACTGACAAAGTCTCAAGATAAGTAAAGTGTTTCATTCAAAACTACTTTTTTCTTTTTTAAGTAAGAGAAACTGTTGGATTAATATTAAAAGAACTTAACCGGAAACTTTCTTGGCCTCACTGGGGACCATGCTTTAAGTACTTGTAAATCAATTTACAGGCAATACAATATTATCTGTGCATATAAAAGAGTATTTATCCTAATTTATACTACCCAAACCTATTTCCAAACAGGCAGCAATCTTTCTATATTAAATTGCACATACTAAAAAACATTTTTCCACGTGCCTTGAAATTGATATATATCACTGCTCATACATTAGTGATAAAATACTGAAATTTCCACTGTGAAAATAATTATTATTCAGAGAAGAAAATATTATTTTACTTTAACTCTCAATTACTTTTCCAGGTAAAGTGTCATTCTCACAAAAACAATCAGTGCAATCCAAAAGAAAGTAAAATAAAATAGAGGAATGCAATTTCTGTGGTTCTAATGATGCAAAGAATAAGTCAAACCATTTAACTTGAGGTTGAACTTTTCCTCCTTTAAATTTGTTGTTAAAATTGGCCTTACTGAACAGCCATGACGACTTCTGTTCGTCAAAAGGATTTTCAACCCTCTTTTTAAAGCAAGAGTTGATACTTTCCCAGGCAAACAGAGCCTTATGGTGGCACCTGAAAAGTGGGAACTCACGCTACTAAACCTTCTTTGGAACTGTGGAAATCCCCACCTTAAGTAGCTAGGCTGCTGTTCTTTGATAAATTGGAATATGAAATGATGGTCAGATTCACAGCTGAAATGTCTCTTTTCTGTATTAACAGTCTGGGATATCTATTTGAAGAAGAAAACCCAAAAACCTGAATGCAAGCAACAGATGTGTGGTAAAAGAGGAACGGAGAGGAGAAATGCAGAGAGAAGGTAAGAACAATTCATGGAATACATTTCTAAATTTAGGTGCAAGACCAATTCTGTAATATGAAGCTTCTTCACAAAACAGCTCGCCAATCACATTAGAAAATTTGGAGAAACACACACGTTTCCATTTATCCACCAGGTCTGCTGGGCCAGCTTTGAGAACGTCAGAATGCTAACTGGGCACTTCAACCTTGGGGATTTTATTTTGTTTGAGCACGACTTTAAGCAAAAAAATCTCTAAGGTGCAGGTTTTGTTAGAATATCATTTTTGTCCTGACCATTCTCCTCCCACCATAACTACCACCCAGATAACCTACCGAAAACGGAAGCAGGACACGCTACACCTGTGCATTTACCTGGAGCAGGGCGGGGCAGGGGTCCTTTGGGGGCAATCACCTTGGGGAAACTATACTATGAACCATAAAATCATAGTGAATGTCTTTGACACCAGTCTGTAAATGCATGGCAGTCACGAAGTAATCAATGGCCTGCCACTGATGTTTATTACTCTGCCACACTAAACACAGTAAGGCTCATTGTACTTTTAGAACACAAACAGTTTCAGAAAATATAAAAAACTTAAAGCATTGTCCCCATGTATTTTATAAAAACAACACAACTTTCTTACAATATAAGTGCTGAAGAGATACAAATGAGTCGTGTTATTGAGCAAATAAAAACAGGTCTGAGCTACTCCTTTTTCAACCCACTAAGGCTCAGCAACATCGTATCTTTCAGATCACCAGCATAGGGGGAAGGGGGAGGGGACTCAGCTCAGCTAACGAGTTTTGGCAAGACTGTCCTCTGCTGAATATTCCCATTGGCATCTGTCATCTGCGCCAAATTAGTCCTCAGTTTGGAAGCGGAGCTGGAAGGTGGAGGTAACTTGGAAATGGAAGTGATAGCACCAGTGCTCTCGGTTATCCTTTTCACCGCCGTCTTCTCCCCCACGGGCGGCTTTGGCAACCGCCTCCTCAGCCAGGGGTGCCGCAAAGCCTGGCCAGGGCTCATGCGGACCACAGGATCCCATTCTAAACACTGTTTCAAGAAGTCAAGGAAGAGGGGATCGTCGCACCCCTTCAGTGCATTCCCCCACTCTCTGCTCTCGGGTGGGCCCCTCAGTTTCCCCCTCCGGGAACGGCCTCCGTTGAGAACCACGGAGCCGTCGGAGAGAGTCGTGACAGTGCAGTAACGGGGATAACCCTTGGAGCTCACAAAATTTTTGGCTCGTTTGGATGCATCCAGCAGTTTCTGGGAGGGCATGCCCAACAGTTCAATCATACAGGCCAGCTGGTCCCCTTCATCTTCCCCAGGCAAGAGGGGGTACCCGGTCAGGAGTTCCGCTAAGATGCAGCCCAGGCTCCACATGTCAATGGGCATGCCGTACCTGGCGCCCAGGATCACTTCTGGGGCCCGGTAAAAACGGGATTGGATGTACGTGTACACGCGCTGATGCTCGTAACAGCTGGAGCCAAAGTCAATCACCTTAATACCGCTTCGACCCTGCTGCTTTAATAAGATGTTCTCGGGCTTAAGGTCACAGTGAATTATCCTGTTCTTGTGCAAAGCATCCAAGCACTGCAGGATGGAGTGCGCAAACTTGCGAACCAAAGGCAGGCTGAAGCCCTGGAACTTATTCTTCTTGATGAGCTCGTAGAGGTTCATGCTCAGCAGCTCGAACGTCATGCAGATGTGGTTGCGGAAGGTGAAGTTCTCCAGCATGTGGATGACGTTCATGGTGTTGTCCTTGTCCTGCTTCCGCAGGTGTTCCAGGATGCGGATCTCCTCCGCGGCCTGCCGGTGGAAGCGCTTCTCGTTCCGCACCATCTTCAGGGCCACGTGCTGGTGCACTTTGTGGTCATAGGCCTTGACCACCTGCCCAAAGCTGCCCTTCCCAATGACCTTGAGGACCTCGTACCTGTAAGCCACATGATCATGGGGCACCTGCACGTACGATCCCTGGTCGTCGTCATAGCCACCGTTGTTGGGCCCACCTGTCATGCCCTGGCGCTTCTTCGCATTTGGACCCAAGAAGTATATTTCAGGGTAGCTGAAAATCTCGTGGTGTTCAAAGGTGGTTAGCTTTTGCATGTATTGCTTCATCGCTTGTTCGGGTGTCATGGGGGCGGCTTTCACCTTCCCCACGCCTTCCATTGACTTCAGAGAGGTGGAGCTCCCCTGCCGACGGTGGATGCTCTCCAACTGCCGCTCTGGCACCACCGGCAATCCTGTTTTACCCACCGTTGTAAGCCCATTTGGTTGTGTTGTGAGCACTGTCCGCTTGTTACTGTTATCCTCAAACAGCTGCTGCACCTGGACCTGCCCATGGCCATGGCTGCCGACATGTAGGTGATCATTCATGGTGTGCTTACTGCCGCCAATCTGGAATTCAGAAAGGAAACATGAATAGAACAGAAGAGGCCTGTCCTATTCAAAGGGAGTATTTTATAAGCCAGGCCCTAACCCCACCTTTACAAAATCCAGTATGGTTTGAATTTACAGTCAGAATCGTGTTTATTAAATGGAAAGAGTTGTGCACCCAAGAAAGACCTCAAGAACACCCTGACAGGGGCAATGGATATGATGCTGATCGCCTCTGACAATATAAAGGAAAAAGAAGTTTCTGGGCTGGATAAGACTACAAAAAAGTTGGGACCTGGAAAAAAGACCCCACACATGCCAAGCAGTTTGCTGCACATAGTCCGGGTCTTCACGTGCCCTGTGCAGGCAGAAATAGCATTGTTGTGCACTCTACACCACCTAACACTTAGCACAGGGCCCGGCACACCACCGGCATTCCACTCAATTCATGTTTGGTATCAAAATGAAATATGATGCAGAAAAAGCATGAACACATAGACTCTACACTGGCTCCACCTCCCCTAGGTCATAGCACCTTTCACACTTCACCTAGTAGCTTCTTTATTACCATAAGGGCTGGGACCATGCCCATCTTGGTCATTCCTTTCTCCAATGTTTAGCTAGCTCTATCCTGAAAACACTAGGACCTTCATTCTCGATCGTAACTATTTGGAAATCTAACTGATTACACCTAGGAAAATGCATGAGCCAGTGGCAAAGAAAAATGAATTTTTGGGCTTGAGAGATGCCCATGTAGATATGCACTGCAAATCTTGTAAACCCCCTAACCTATTTTTAAGTTTCTGGGCTTCACTGACTATGATGACCATTTAAGGCCATTCAGCCCAACAAAACAACTGTCACTCTCTTCTGGGCCTTCCTTTGGTCAATGGCTCAGCTCTCTTAAGACATGTTATTTCTCTGGGCTGCTGGGATACCCAGCTTTCCAACAAGGAATACAAAGTAGCGATTTCTATTTTCAGGCACACATGCTATCTCTGAACATTCCTGTGTAAACAACACTGACCCTGGAAGCCAAGCCCCACTCCACCCCCAGCCTTCTACTGAGAATCTGTGTGGGATTTCTTCCTTTTTGCATTATTACTGCAAAGAGGTGAAGGATGGGAGAGGACTCACAGCCAGGACCCCCTCCCAGTTGGGAATTCTTGCCACCTTAGACAACTGCCCACAAATCTTAAAGCATCCCCTTAGGTGATTTTTATATGAAACCTTAAAGATCAATTTGTCATTCACAATCCATCTCATTCATTCCACCAATGTTAGCTGAGGTCTAGCCACAAAAGTGGCAGTTGCTGCGCTCAGTCAACTAGCCGAAGTCCTTTGCCATCAGTATTTTTCCTATAATCGCCCCCTAAATCCTACCTTTTGCACTTTATATACCATAAAAGCACAGAAGTGTCCTGCATATGTCATCCAATAATTCAGGAAATGGTTTGGGGCCACATAGACTATAAAATGAAATTCCAAGGGCCTCTTACTAGCAGACCAAAACCCTCAAATGTTCTTTAACTGATACATGGCATGCACACTGACTGAGTGAGACTTCTCTCTGCATTCGTCTAAAACAAAGTAAAATACAGTATAGTGCTTGGGCATGTCTGACGTGTCATTTCATAGATTGAGGGATTTTATTTCTTCAGACAGGTTTCTAGAAGACTTCTAGTTGAACCTCTTTATTAAATTCATAGACTATAGTCCAAGCTAAGTGAACTTATCGTCTGTAAGGGTAGCTGGGCAGGGTACTTTATCCTTGTTCTATGCCAAAAGCAGAAGAGTCCATAAAAATGAATTAGGCAAGTCCTGGGTATCTATAACAGTAGTGCAGGCAGGCTTGTCTACTGCTTTTGTTCGCAAGCCTCACTCTCGGTACCCCTCCGCCCCACTGTGGTCTTTCAAGCACCAGGGAATAAAAGGACCTGAAATTGGAAATATATCTTTCCTACAGCACCATTCTCTTCAAGGAAGCATGGAGAAATTTCAGAAGAAAAACCTGTATTACCAGTATACATGCTACAAAAAGCATGAAGTTTCCATTAGGGGCAAAATTAACCTTGGGCCTTCAGGAACTCCTAAAAAGATAGCAAAGTAACACTTTCTGCGCATCTGAAACTGACTTCGATTTTTACAACAGCAATTTTAACGTTTTGCAGAATTTAAAATGCAATCACAAAAGTTAAGTGACTAGTACTAAAGAGTGCTTGCCAATTAACTGGATCCCTTCCTGCCTGTCCAGTCTTCTCCTGGTCTCCTCCACAGTGTCAGCTATTAACTCACCTACCCGTAGGTGGGTTCAAGGGTTCCACAGGGTTCAAGCCTCCGCCCTCGTGGCTTCTCATTCCCATCACTCTCGCTGGTTGATCACGACCGCAGCCAGTGCTTCTGCAACCACCCGTGGGCTGACGTCTGCCACATCTACACCTCTAGCTCAGACCTACCCATCCGATGTCTCCAGAGCTCAAGACCTATGTGTCCAACTACATACAGATCAGCTGCCTTCACCACAAGGCCCACCACAGGCAACTCAAACTTGACTCATGATTTTTCTACCAAAAGTTTCCACCTCCCTTAACCCACAATTTATGGTAAACAAGAGGCTTCCGTTCCACACAGTCGCTCAAGCTTTACCCCTGGCTATCCTTCTCCACATCTCCCTCACCTTCCCAAGGCATCGTTAAGCCTCATCACATCTATCTGTCACACGCTGCCTCTCCTCACAGTCCTACTGTCTTTCACTGGGACGGCCAAAGCAGCCTTCTGACATGTACCCTGGGTTCTAAGTCTACAAGTCCTCTAATCTCTTCTCTCCATAGTTCTTCTAGCGTTACTACTCCGAAGCGCCACTCTGACACTGCCCTGGCGCTTGCTCACTGCCCACAATGGCACCCACTGCCACAGATAATACAAGAACTCAAGGCAAGGACACAGGATGCTAAGACGTAGTAGCCTAAAGGACCAGACTGCTTCCAACGCCATCTACTATTCTCTCTGAGAGTAACAAAGCGGGATTCCCCAAGACCTATGGAAACACCATGCTCTTTTGTGCTCCTCTGCTTTGCATGAGGTCATGTCTCATTATGGTCAGGAGTCCAGGGATGTTCAATTAGACACATGAGAAAACAATCCCAGCTCCACCACTTGCTAATGGTGTGACCTTGGGCAACGCACTTAATCTCTCTGCACCAGTGTCCTTATCTGTCAAAAGAAGGTAACAAAGATACCTCATTAGGGCTCTTAGGAGAATTAAATAAGGTACAATGTATAAAGTGCTTGGTATAATAGTAAGTAAAGGAGCGCTATTATCATCATCCTTCACAAACGCTGCTTGGACTCTCCTTTCTATGTTTTCATGGTGAACTTCTCACCCTTCAATGTCCAGTTTGACTCTCACTTCCTCTACGAAACTTTCCCTTTCCCTTCCACTGTGCTGATATAGAGAGAGCGTGCCAAAAAAATGTATACTCATTTAAAGAACGAACAAAGTGTATTAAAATTATAGTAATACATACCGATAACAAAAGATGAATACAAATCACGTGTATACTTTGTTTTGGCACCCCTGGTATTGTTAACACTTATTTCATTTTACCATAATTGTTTTAACACCTGATGTTCCTATCTGGCTGTAAGGAATTCTGGGGCACGGTACCTCTTATATTTTTAAGTCCCTATTAACATAAACCCCAACATACAGTAGGCATTCGATAAATATCTGTTGAAAAGTGCATGGCAATAAATCCTTGTTAACTCTCACCTCTGAGTTAGTCTTGAGAAGTATCTTGGTAGCTTCATAAGAAAACATGAAGTTAAGGCTCAGGGAATTGGGAACCATCCCCAGTGACCCAAGTTACAAGATGTTGTTAGGCTTCCAGTGCATCAGCGGAGAATTAGAGGCAAATGACAACAGTTAAAACGTACCTGTGGCACACACATCAACCTGACACCTAAAAGCGATGCGTGGTATCTTAAAAACGTTCCCTATGTTAAGAAGATTCACTTGAGAGACTCCAGTAAAGGAGAAGTTTGAGTCTCAAAGTTGTAAGACTCTAAAATCACAACCAAACTCTGAAGCAAAATTAACTAATCTGTGAAAAGGGGGGGAACCCTAGAAAAAGCCAAAACATTTCCAGGGTACATGTGCCACGACTACACCATAAACTGAAGGATACTAAAAACCCTTCACTGTTGCTCAGCCTCTTGAAGTCTGAGGTCGAAGTTATTCCTATTGCCAGTGCCTACCTAGCACAGTGTTTGTCACATTTAAGAATATGCACTGAGGAGCCGGCCGACTGGCTCAATTGGTTAAGAGTTGGCTTAGAACGCGAGTTCTGAGCAACAGGGCCGCCAGTTCGATTCCCACATGGACCAGTGATGCTGCGCTCGAGCTGAGCTGTCACTGAGCTGCCAACAGGTGGCAGGATGGCTCAGCTGGTATAACAACAAGACTGCCTGTTCGATGGTGGGCTCACCTGCAACTAAGACAGAACTTGGCACCTTGAGCTGAGCTGCTGCCCGGATGGCTCAGTGGATAGTGCGTGTGCTCTTAACAACAAGGCTGCTGGTTCGACTCTCGCATGGGATGGTAGGTGGCTATGCCCACCTGCAACTAAGATTGAACACAGCACCTTGAGCTTAGAGGCCACGAGCTGCCGACAGGAAGCCAGATGGCAACTGGCACCTTCCACAACGAAGACTGAAGAACAACAACTTGGCTGGTCCCCTCCCCCAATTCCCCAATAAAACTTTGGGAGTGGGGGGGGATGCACTGAATGAATGCAATTGTTAGATGCCCACAATGGATAGATTAAAATGGAGAAGACTACAGAAGCCTTCTCTGACCATGCAATATTTTATTTAAAATTATGTAAGAATAATAGTCTAACCAGTTTGGTAGTTTTAACCTCTTCCAATAATAAAATGGAAAACAGCAGATATTTCACTGTGCTAACATTTCCGGGTGTTTTAAAACTTCTCTGAAGTCATCTTAGAAATGAAATGTTGTAGTGTTGTGGGAATAGAACTGAGTCCAAAAGGATTGGAATTTTAGCTCCTCCTCAAACACACAGATGGTCTGTGTGGTCCTGAGTCAAATGTCTACTTTTTCTTCCTCAAAATAGTGCTATTTTTAATGGGAATATTCATTCTTATTTAATTCCAATTATTTCATAAAGGTAAAACTGGTAACTGAAGAGTGCTTTAAACATTAAGTGATACAATACTAATATTTGGGAATTAAAAAATAAGTATATTAATATCTCCCATACAATATTGAAAGAAAAAAACTAGCAGGAATGAAGACAGCCATTGGGCACACTTTTAGGACAGATAAACAAAATGACTAAATGTACAATAACATATCCATGGAGACAGGGAACAAAAGAGCAATGGACTAGATAATTCCAAAGTTCATAATCTTCATAATCATATATGTATCTACCTACTGTATCATTTACAAGGGGACATATGAGCAGGCTCCTATAACAAAATCATTCTCCTTTCATTAATGCTCTTCCCCCCCACTTACTCTAAAATAGCTCTTCCCAGGTGCAAGTGCTTTGGAATTAAAAACTTATAAAAGACATATGGGAACATGGACCTGCAAAGGTTCTTGCATTTATAATGAAACTAATACCATTTCCTAGAATTAGCAGTGTCAAGCCTGGGCTTATATGAATTGGCTAGGGAATCTTGACCAAACCAGTTAACTTGTCTGTTTTCCTCACCTGTAAAATTTAACAGTAGAACCAGATAAATGCTGTGGTCCTTTTACATATCCCTGTCCTAGAAAATCTGCAATGTTGCGCAAATAAAATTAAAACCAAACAACACTGTCAAACCACACTTTCAAAACTAAGCCTCTAATGAGCAGCAGATTTATCGGTAAGTTAAAAACAGGTAAATCAGGCAGATACCACAGCAAAATACAAGCCTCCATCATTAGGGGTCCTGAGAAGCACCCTCACATCTTTTCATTTCCACCACCAGATATTCCTCCAGGGAACACCTTTCATTTTCTCTAATCTCATTGCATATTTCAATTGAAAAGAGGCTCTGATCAAGCAAAGCCCACCCATATAAAACTGGAATCCAGATACAAACTAAATATTTTTCCCGCAGGTCATATCAAGTCATGTGATTATATCCAGACATGGAAAAAATTGGGTGTTTTATTTTCCAAATTGTCAGGTGATTCCAAACCAAACAGATAAACCTAAACCCTTAAAACCAATGGCAAGACCTCAACTAAAACATCACTGTGACAAGATCATTTAACCATAATATAAGCAATCAACCAGCCTACAGACAGATTCTCTTCCACCATCAACAGTCCAACACAGATCAGTTAACTTCTGTATTGTGAATACTTAGCCCCTGGTTCTAGATGTGTCAGGGAAAGAGAGAGAGGGAGGGAGGGACGGAAACAAGATTAACAGAACATTTTTCCCTAAAATTTGTACACATTTGTCCAGGTCTCAGAGGAGACTCTCCACTACAGCTGTCCTCTCACAAACTGTCCCCTGATAAACAAGTTTCTCCATAACGCATTACCCTCAGAGCTGCTCCTCTGTAGGCTAGAAACCGCCTTTTCTATAAAAACTCAACTTTCACTTGGCAAACAAAACAAAATCCCTAGCAAAACTAAACATCCCTTATATAGAACCATCTTAGGAAGTTCCTCTGTAAGACCCAAATGGAAATAAGGCCCTGGAAACCATCACCTCATCCAAATGCACAACTCCTCTAGGCTGGCAGTCACCATCCAAGGGCCATCTCTGGGAGCTGAGAAAAGGTATATGCTGAAGTCAAATCTAGCTGACCAATCTCTGTAGCCACCAGTCCCGCTGGGCTCTCCCCTCCCTCGAGGCCCTCTGAGGGACCCCAGCACCTATCTGGTGCCATTCCCTTCCCACCGCCAAAGCCAAGTTGGCCCTTTCCTTCTGAATACTATCCACCTGCAGAATTCTACAGGGTGGCTTGTTGTTCTGACTGCTGCCGTGCCTCTTCTTTTTGTTAATGTTAATTACAATTTCTGCTGTGCTCAAACCTGTAGCACTCATAAAACATGCTTCCACACGCGGGGGACAATTGGTGGTGCTCCCTGCTGGCTGGAGCCAGGCCTGGGAGGCTCTTTGGGGGATCGATTTTCCGGGCAGGGCGGCCTGGCTGTCCCCTAACACATATCTGTTTCTATAAATACCCATTATCCAACATGGGGGGAGGGGGAGATGTTTACCCGGTCAGGGAAAGGCGCTCTGGGAAGCAAGGACAAAAACCGAGAAGGGGCAAGGAGGAAGTTAGGGGGAAGAGGAGCGCAGGGGTGGGTGGACTCTGGAGGGGAAGTGAGGGGCCCACGCCACGAATCTTCCTTTGTGGCTGCAGCTCTGGACTCGCCCAAGTTACAGAGGGCGGCGTCCAGGAGAGGCCACTGGCCAGGGGCACGGAGACACTCGCACTTCGACCTCTCTTCTCCAGGCGTCAGAAACCCACAAGTCCAGGCGTTTACGCCCCGAGCTCCTCCCGCACCCCTTCCCCTCGGCCGCCGGCGGGCTGGGTCTCACCGTGTGGGCTGCGGCAGCAGCGTTGCTGGCCCGGAGGGGCGGCAGGGCGATGGGGGAGGGCGGGCCGGTCCCCACTCCGCTCCGGGGGGCCCCCGCTCCGAGCCCCGGGGAAGCCTGAAGCTGACGAACGGCGCTGTCCCCTCCTCGGCCTGGGAGCCACGCGCGGGAGGAGACAAAAGAGGGTCAGGGGGGAGAAAGTCACCCAGACCCCATGGCCCCGCCCCACCCCTGGGCAGAGAACCCCGCTCTTCCTAGGGAAGAGACGCGGACAGTAAAAAGGGGCGTCCGGGAGTGCGAAGGGGCGCCCGGGACACGGATTCCCAGCGCGCACCCATGGGCGGGGCTCGAGTGGCTGCAAAGTTAAGTCGGGCCTGGGCGCGCGAGTTCGCGACCCTGCGGGGAGCCAGGTTGGGCGGTCCACGTTGCAGACGGCCGCAGGCCTGGAGCCGGCTTGGAATGCCGACGGGGGCGCCACCGCCTCGCCAAGCCCGAGGCGGGGGGAGGCCTGGGACGGCCCCCGCCCGGCCGGGTCGCAGGGCTCCACTCGGAGCAGCCTTGGGGCCCGCGTGCAACAATGAGCGGAGCCGAGGCCAGGGCGCGCCGTCCGCCCAGGAGTCCCGCCGCAGCGCAGACTTTGTTCAAGGTCCCACGAGCAGCCGGCGCCCATGCCACGAGGGCTGGCCCGGGGGCCGGGCGGGGGCGGCAAGGCGGCCCCGCACTCCTTACCCGTCGGGTAGGCGGCGGGAGCGGCGGCCGAAGGTTTCCTGGTTAACATGGCCGCTGGAGAGGAAAATGCATTTCAGGGCTGCTGTCGCCGCCGCCGCCGCCGCCGCCGCCGCCGCCCGTCCTGCTGCTACTTCTCGCGGCCACCGCCGCCGCCGCCGCCTCCTGGTCGCCCCTCTCGCGGATCTCCGGCGCCTGCTCGCCGCCTCGCGTCAGCTACAGCCAGACACACACGGTCCGCTGCATCCCCTCGGCCCGCGCCCGCTGCCGCGAGCCCCCCGCTCTCCTCGCCGCCGCCGTCCTCCTCTTCCTCGGGCGGCTGCAGCACCCCCCGGCCCGTGCACATGCCTCGCCCTCCCCTGCGCCGCTGGCCTACCCGGTTCCCTCACATTGGGCGCGGGGGAGCGGGCTGAGCCGCGAGGACGGACTCGCTCGGGAGCCTCCTCCCGGGCTCGCGCGCGCGCGCCCCTGCGCTCAGGCACCCGCGCGCCTCGCGGCCGAGGAGGGCGGCCCCGCCCCTGCTCCCGCTCCCAGCCGCCGCGGGGGCAGGCCCCGCCCCGGACTCCCCCCAGCCTCGCCACCCGCAGGAGTCCCTCCCCCAACCCACTCATCTGCATGGCCTCCCCTCCACTCCCGGGACAACTCTGCGGCCTCCGCTCACCCTCCGCCTGCCCCTCCGGCCATCTGCCCTGCTCCCGTCAGCTCCCCTGCTAACGACCTTCTCCCCCTCCCCGGCCTCCCCAGCCCCTGCAGCACCCCTCCTTCCCAACAGCACAACCTACTGCTGCTTCCCTCCTACCGAAATCGCTGCAGAGACCCCTCCCCTCCCATGCGCGCCCCCAAATACAAATGCATTTTCAGCTTGCGGACTTAATGGCTGCTCACAAACAATACTGCCCCCCTTCCTGGTTCCAGTGGCTGAACCACCCCCTGTCCCTCAATTTATGGTGTAAATTACTTAGTTGTGCGAGGGTCACCTCGGTAAGTCAAGCCCGCTTGAAGGCCGCAGCTTAGCTTGGTGACCCCCAAACGTGGGCGAAGGAGGGGATTGCCCTCCCACCTTCGCCTCTACCATACAAACCCTCCCCGATTTACTGACACCAAGTGACCGCTCTCCAGTCGCTAGGACAAGGGGAGGCAGAGAAGCGCGTGTGGACGGCTGCTGGGGAAGCAGTTGGCTGTGGGTTGCTAGGCAAAAATAAACATCAGAAACACCTCCCATTTCCTTACAACTCCGAGCCTTTACCCTGCGCGGCCACTGGGAGAGACACACCTTCCTTTAAGCTCAGCCGTGAGAGTGACACCTTTAATTTCTCTCACCCCCCAGAGACACGTCTCTCTCGCGCCTTCGTTTCCGAGACACATGGAGAATTCCCCTGCCCTTTTAGTTTGCTATCTACAGCCTCTCTTATCCTTTGCAGACTGAAAAACTGTTTGCCCATCTCACACGCGCGCCCTGTCGTGTGTGGGGGCATACACCTTTGTCCAAAGGTCAGACAGTTTGTCATTTCAACAGCTGGGGGTTGGGGTGAGGGGGGCGGTGGAACCAAGCAATTCCTGATGACTGGGCAGAAAAAGTTATACCGTGCGTGCACTTTCTTCCCGAGACATGCCAGGTTTCTGTAGTTCTTCTGATGACCTGGGTCCATTATGCTTTACTTCGGATATCTGCTGGTCCCTGGCTGGACCAAGCTGGCAAGCCTGAGCTAGTTCAGACTCAGATCAGAAGGGGGCCACCTCCTGCAGAGTCCTATCGCCCATAGTGTTTGCAAATTGTCATCGACTCTCTGCCTCCCAGAGAGATCAATCACCCTCAGCTTTCTCCAGGGCTCCTACAGGGGAGTTAAAGATAAGGGGCATTGGCAGAGGGAAACTGGCAGAGTAAAATTTTGCCTAGTAGTATGTCCGTACAAAAAATTAGGTGCCTTCCGGTAATAAAGTAGAATCACGCTGAAATAATCAATCCAATAATATGCCTTTAGAAGAATGATGACCTGATTTGGCCCCAGAAAGAAATAGTCCCCTTTGCTTATCATCAGGGACTATCCCATTCAAATTCACTTGGGGAAACAGAGTGGTCAGAATTAACTAAAAAGGGGGCTACTTAGTAGCAGAGATGAAGATAGAAACCACTTTTTGACTGCCAGTCTAATTTCACTATGCTTTTAATTAATTACACCATCTTGAATTTTTAAGAACCTCACACGTGTTTTCCTTTTTTCCCACTCAAAAATTATTTTCATTCCATTTTCCTTTTTAAAATTAGTACTCCATACAACTGATGTTAAAATTAAAAAATTGAAGCAAAAATTTAATTTTAATATAACATGACCCCCTTATCACTTAAATTGTTTTTTTTACAATATCTCAGTAGAAGCTAAATATGCTACTGGTTTTTTTTCATGAATAAGAAAAATGCTAACTACTGGAAGTTGTAGTTTGTGAAATCCAAATTACTTATATGAATCTACACATTAAACATGTGTAGAGATCGAGAAGAAATGACTTTCTTGTTTTTTTTACAAAGGGACACAAAGGATCATTAACTTTAATCAAAGAAAAAAGATACATTTTAAAATTAGTATTTACAATTACTTGGATTTCTCTCTTTCTGTTAAATATTGATGGCTTCAACCTGAATAGAAAGATGTACAAATGCAATAACCGAGCTTCCAAGGAGAATTAACTGGATAATTTCTAGGAGCTATTACCCTTAAACTTTATTATTCTAATGCATCATTAATTATACTGTACATTTACCTCTTTATAAAACCCTTTCACAAATATTATCATGTTTAATCTTCACAACACATGACTGGACCAGAATTGTATTGATGTTAGTTACCTACTTAGGGGTCTCCACTCAATTAGTAAGAGTCTGCTCTTTGGTTCTTGCCCATTGTATAACTCCATCTATTCAGTATGTTTGTAAAATCCTGATTCAGATAACAAGTAGGCAGGATGTGGCAGAATTGGAGAGAAAGAAACATTGAAGGAGTCAGAATGGAGCCTTGTGGAAGGAAGTTGATTTTTCACTGGGAAAAGTATTGATCACAGAGAAAATCGCAGATGAAGAAGAAAATTGCTGGTTTCAAAACACATTTGCTCATTTAATCTCTTTATCCCAGAAACATTTACAAAGCATTTAGTATGTGTTAGGCCTAGGGGATATGATGAACCATCAGATGGAGTAGGCTAGGCTTCAGTCTGGCAATCTGTTAGGACCTCATTCTTCAATGAAGCAATAAAGAGTAAGCACCTAACACTTTTTTTATACTGTTAGTGCTGGGGCTGCACATTTAAATAAATAAAATAACCCCTGGCTCTGATCATTGTATTTAGAAGTTCACAATCCAGTAAGGAAGACAAGACATTTAATGATGTGATGGGGCAGAAATCGAGGCTTATAGGAGGCACAATGGTGGCACACAGAAGGCAGTGATGAGCTCTAACGTGGTGCCAGGCTTCAAATGTACTGTGGTTTTATAGATGCCTGGGACTTTGCCAGCCAGACAAGCCGGGCTAGGACATTCTAGGCAGAATAAGATGAGCAGAGGCACCAAGGTATAAGAAAGAACAGTGTATTCTGGGAGAAGTGTAAGCAGTTCAGAATAAAAGAAGCTTGGAGTGGCAGAGAAAGGTGGTACTGCTATCTTTACAAGGTTAGGGTTATAGATGACAGTTTAAAAACTATCTGAAACTTTACCAGCTGTAGCAATGTAAAAACAAGTTACAAGGTGTTTTAAAGCAACGAGGACAATTAATTACTAAGGAACAGACTCATTTTGGGTAGCATAGACCTGGGGTAAGTTGTGCCTCAGGAGAACATCATTTATTGATGGTACCTTCCATGGTGATGGTACCATCACCAAGGTCAGAACCACCTAGAGAAGAACATGAACCTTATGGCTTGAAGTCCATGACTGTAACCTTCTCAGATGAAGGGGGCATGGATATCACAACCAGATGTTACATTTGCCTCTGTGGCCACTGGTGGTGTGGAAATCAACAAAAGACTTTAGGGCTGGCCGAGTGTCACATTGGTTAGGAGTTGGCTTGAGCAGCGGGGCCCTGGTTTGGTTCCCACATGAGGGCCAGTGACACTACCCTCTACAGCTAAGATGGTGAACAACAGCTCGACCTGCAGCTGGGCTACTGTGAATCGCTGGCGATGGCATAGGCTGCAGCCCCTGCTGCAGTGGGCTGTCATAAACTACCGTGAGTGGTCGGCAGCCAGCGTGAGTGGCCAGCAGCCAATGTGAGCTGCCAAGAGCCACCGTGAGCGGCCATCCAGTGGCCAGCGACCAATCTGCGTCACCCGGGAAAAGTGCAATGATAATACCAACATGGGCCAGTGAAGTGACGTCCTCCACAACTAGATTAAGAACAAAAAGGACAGCAGCTTGTCTGTTCCTCTGCCCCAATTTCCCAATAAAATCTTTAAAAAAAGAAAAGACTTAATACAGGTAGAAAGTTGGTGATCTGCCTATTTTCCTGTTGCTCCTTCAGATCCACTCTTTTCCACCCTGCTCTGTGCCACAGAAGGCTTTACAGACAGCATCAGTGGGCTCCCTTGCCCACTAGCTTCCAGTTGAATTTAGCCAATCAAAGGTCCTGGCAAGAGAACCTAGGGCTTGAGGACAATAAGGTCAGGCTATTTTTCTCCATGGCTCCCCGACAGGCCAGCTTGCTACAGATCAGCCATGTCCCTTGACTGGAGATCTCAGTTCCTGTCGGTAGCCCTTTCCTGCAGCTATAGCTTGGAGTCTTGAGCACCATTTAGTCTCCTTGCTCCTTCAAGCCTAGAGGTAGGGAGAGTTTTTTGCTGCTGCTAGTTCTATGGTACTTTATTTTCCCCTGCTGATTTCTCTTCACCCGACCCATACTCTTGTATATAGTCCTTTAATTAAATTTATTGTACCATGTTTTTGCTGCTAGATCCTGACTGATACAGAGGACAACATAAATATATATATATATATATATATATATATATNATATATATATATATATATATATATATATATATATATAGTGTAGGTTATGGAATCTAAACGCCATATAACTCTAAAGGGCTAGGACAACATGTGTTTGTTGGAATGAGTCAGAGTGGGATTCCTGAAGAAGGTAGAATTTGATCTGGTCCTCAAAAAATGGGCAGGCTTCTCTTAAGCTGAAGAAAAAGCACTCCAGCTAAGGGAACAATGATAATAAAGGCAGAAAATGGGACCAAGCACCACAGAAGCAGCAGCAGCCCCTAGAGGAGGACTAGAAAACAAGATGGTGGGCAGTGGAGTGGGGCATGTCCTGGTCATGGACTTCAGTGAAAGCTGGACAGAATTTTCACTTGGTGTGAGTGGAAACAGGGACCCCTGGAGATTTCTGAGCAGTAAGTTGACCTGAGGAAAGTGCTAAGCAAGGAATGTAGGTAAATTTAGCTGCAGAGTGTTAGAGAGCCTGGAGTGGGAGGGAGAAGAGACAGAAGAGACCAGTTTGGAGGTGGTTTCCAGAAGCAGCTGACGGCGATGCCACAGGGAGGCAGAGGCACATACTGTTTATCTTGATGCTCTCTCTAGAGCCCAAGAGAGGAACCTTTGAAGTGAGGAGAGGCTAGCAGTAATGGAAGGGCCAGGTGTTTTCCTTGCTACCTTCGGGTTTCAGAAGCATACACAATTCTTAAAGCTGCTTATCTAGGCGTTTTGCATCAAGCTCATTAAAATGATCAGCTAAAATGAGACATAATTAAAAGATAACAGGTCATGAAAGCTTGGACTCCAAAAAGATTCCCCCATGAGGCCTTTTCCCAGTGGTCTGTAGACAGGATTTATCCATCACTCAGAAAGAAAATGAGGTATTATAGATGAATAAATAGTGTATACTGGAGCCCAGTTTTATTAACTGATGTTTCCCCTATGGAGAGGATTCATGTGCTGGCTTCTGGCCAATACTGTGCATGAAAGGTTTAAATTTAAACCAAGGGATGCATGCCATTAAAAGAAAATGCAAAAACATGAAGACCGACCCACTCCCCTTTCATTACCTTGCTTTTAAAGAGGTATTATAAAGAGATGAAGAAGAAGGACACTCAGGTGCACCAACAGGATCTAAAATGATCCAAGCCTCAGCCCTGGGCACTGAGGTCCCATACACCTTGGAGGTATAAGCCAGTCCTGCATCTTTGAGCCCTCTGGCTCCAGGCCGCCATAGGGATGGAGGCCAAGTCCAGGGATGCAATTCTGGGTCTCCCTCAGATATAGGTCTGATATAAGGAATGTTCAGAAGAGTCTGGTGCAGTATAGCCCTGCTCATCAGGCAAACCCAAAGATGCCAAACTGACTGTGGTTCTGGGGGCTTCTGAGACCTGGGTTAGATGGAGAGAGTGCAGCAGGGGTCTAAGGTTAAGGGACCCTCCCAAAGAGTAATGATGCCCTTGGTAACACCTTAGCTGCCTGAGTATCCTCAAAATAATAACTGATTCTTATATACGGCACTTATATATCTCGATAGTAGTCTGAGAACTTTACTCATGTGAACTAATGTAATTTTCACAATCATCTTGGGACTATTATTAGTCCCGTGTTAGAGATAAGGAAACTGAAGCAAGGTCACACAGCTAAGGTGTGGCAAGGTGAGTACTCTGGCTCTAGAGTCTGGGCAGTTACTGCTTTCAGCACCAGGTAAGAAATTTGACCAGATCACCAGCATGATCGCCTCAGTCTCATTAGTACCATCAGTAATATTTCATGTCACAAAATGAACTTTTCAGAGAAGCCCTGTACGTGATCGTTCAGCATTCTGGCTATCCTCAAGCAACCTAATAATACCCAGGGCAAACTGACTTCATAAATAAGAATAGTGAGATGAAAAGAGCAAAGTGGCATCGTGCCCAGAGCCACAGATTGGGGTGGTAAGGGCATTAGGATCAGAACCCAGGTGTTTCAACGACTGACACATTTTTTTGTGTGTTTTTCCCAAACCAAATTATTATAACATTTCCTTTATTTGAGAGAGGAAGGAATAGATATTCCTCAAGGCACATGCCACATAATGGGCAAGTTTTGATGTGTTGGAACTTTGAGGATAAGTTCTTAGTGTGGCTTCAAGGCTGATTTGAGTCTGGTCTGGTCTAAAGACCAGAATTAAAGAATCAACTTAACTAGGTTCACAAAAAAATGCAAACACAAATTAATTATTTCTTGTCTATCCTACTGTAGTAAACCAGCCCCTCTGCCTTAAGCAAATGGAAAAGAGGAGGAGCCTATGGCAGTAGACGTGGGTCCTCTCAACCAACATGGCTACCTCATGGTGGAATCTAGACTACCCAAGGTCCTTGGGAAACTGCTTTCCTAAGTCTTACATTTATGCATATCTATAATACACTCTTAATCAGGTTAAAGTCTGGGTTCACAATGCACTCACTCATTAAGATGGTGTAAACAATCAGTAGATAATCTAAGCCTAGAACTCATTTTTGTCTTCAATTGGCTTGGCAAAGGCAAGAGGAATCAGTTTTTGGTGATTGAACAATTTGGGCAATCGTTTAAATAGCCCTGGACAATTTTTAACACTTTTGTATTCCAAAGTATCTTTGATGAAAGAAAAGCTACTTTAAATATTATTATAGACAACACATTATGCTTGTTAATTATCTCTCATAAGATGATATTAGACAGTCACATTGTTCATATAGCAATGTTCTCTAATGAAAGTTTTGAAATACAAAAAAAAAAATCTAAAAGTCTGCAAGCAAACACTTGTATTTAGCTTATGTGTGGTGAATGGCCCTTGACTGGCATATCCAACTGGCACAAATAATAAAGATTAGCCAAGAAATAATGAACTACCAGTGGGCAGATAATAATGGATATAAATAGGAGATTAAGAGGGAATTTGTTAAATGGTTAGTAAAAAGAGGATTGTTTTTAGAGAAAGAAAAAAATAGTCTTCTTATGACCTTGAAGGGACAAAAAATGAAGTTGCTGGCAGGCTAGAGGGAGCAATGGTTTAAATAACAGCAAAAGAGAAATAAATCATAGTGGAGGTAGTGGTAAGAATGAAGAGCAAGAAAACAGGTGTGGAGAGAAAACAAGAATAAGGGAGGAAAAGAGGGGAACTATACAGAAAAATGTATAGGGAAGAAGAGAGGCATGATGAAATACATGAGGCGAGGCTAAGCATAATAGGTAAAGGTGAGAAAACAAAACACAGAATTAGGACTGGAATGCTAGAATCAAATGATTTTCTTATAATACACAAGATTATGCCTGGCACTCACCTTATCTAAAGGTTCTTTCTGCTTTTTTTTTTAAAGATTTTATTGGGGAATTGGGGAAGGGGAACATTGTGTTTTTCCAGGACCCATCAGCTCCCAGTCAAGTTGTTGTCCTTCAATCTTAGTTATGGAGGGTGCAAACTCAGCTCCAAGTCCAGTCTCTGCATTCAATCTAGTTGTGGGGGGTCAGGAGGCGGGGGGAGTGGGGTGCAACTTCCATGCAGGAGTTGAACTGGCAACCTTGTTGTTAAGAGCACGCGGCCACCCGTTGGCAGCTCAGCGGCAGCTCAGTGGTAGCTCAGCGGCAGCTCAGTGGCAGCTCAGCGGCAGCTCAGCTCGGGCGCAGCTCAGTGGCCCATGTGGGAATCGAACTGGCCACCCTGTTGCTTAGAGCTCGCGCTTTAACCAACTGAGCCACCCAACTGGCCCTCTTTCTGCTTTTTTGTCTGGCTCTTTCCATTTAGAGCTATTTGTGTTCTCCCTCTTACTGGGGTCGTTCCATTCCGGTCTGTTTTCCCTTCTCTCGCTTCTCATACCAATGCTCTATTATCCTTCCTCTTTGCCTAATCCACAGTGATGATGAACCTGCCAAACATGTCATTTAATCCATACTTTAGAGGAAAGAATTCCTAGATTGCTTTATCAAGCTGTGTGCTAAGTATTCTGCCTAAACCATTTCCTTGAATCCTCCCATAACCCAATGAGGCAGGCATGTTATCATCCCGATTTTAGAGACAAGAAAACGGAGGCTCCGAATGGATAAGTGACTTGTTAGTAATGGGCAATGAACATAGTTGAAGTCAGGGAACTCTGATGCCAAAGCTCACTCTTACCCACCCGGAACAGGTTGTGTAATGCTGTGGGCCTGGAGGATGCCAGCACAGTTCCACCTGACCTAACAGTAGCACCTTCAGCTTCTATGGTGGTGCTTCTGACTCCTGTCAATAGCTGGGCAGTGGGAAGGAAGAAGGACTCCCTTCATAGAAGTCATGCCATCAACAGACGCAACCCGAGCAGAATCCAGGCTCTCTTCCTCTTTTGCTGGATGTCTGTTTCCATGGTGCTACTTCCCCAGCTCAGCCCTTATTTTGTCTTCCCTTATGTGCCTATCTTTGTTGAAGGGAATTGCTTCCTCTAATTTCTGAGCTATCAGGACAGCATCTGGGGAAAAAAACCAAGAAGCCAGACCCAGGGGACTCAGAGCAAAGAAATGCTCTGTCAAATATGCGAACTGGTATAGAATTACATATTGCTGATGTGATTCAGTCAAGTACCATCGTATTTGTAAATGGGAATGTTGGCTGATAATCTAACTTGGTAAAGAAACATTATCCAACACGGAGAAATTGCTGTCAAGTTCAGATCTTTGAAACTCCAATAAGTGTCTACAACATGGTATTTGGTGAGTTTT
Source organism: Hipposideros armiger (assembly GCF_001890085.2). NCBI lineage: Eukaryota > Metazoa > Chordata > Mammalia > Chiroptera > Hipposideridae > Hipposideros > Hipposideros armiger. Next base: position 3,455,884 of record NW_017731401.1, on the reverse strand, counting down.
ACCTCCTTGAGATATGAAACATCAATGTGATCTTTTGATGAAAGCACCCCTTTATATAAAGCTGTTGTGGGCTGAGAGCACAGAGCCCCTTAAATGACCAAATATTCATAACCCACAGTTATTAAACAAGAAAAAATAATACGATGTACGATGACCTCTTAAAAGAAATAATATTCTGTAACTTGGGGCTAGCTGGCGCCTACACCAGAGCCCACAGCAGAGTGAGAACTTTCTTATTTGTGAGAAGGACCAAATTTCCAACTGCAGTTTCTGACCTCAGGGCTTACTTCTCCTAGCCTTAAGTCAGCAACTCTCCCCAAATTTTGCAAAGGCTGGCCTGCTGAATATATGGGTAAGTGATCCAGACACATTCATCAGCTTCTCCCTGAGCCAAGTTCTTCCAGCCTCACTTTTTCCTCCATACCCTTCACACATCTTTTCCCTAGTCATTAAATGTTTTCCTGAAAGGATTTGGGGTTATCTATATAATGGGAGTGTGGGTGAAGTTAACTAACATTGCCCTCCCTCTCTATAAATTCTAAGTCATTTTCTATTTTCATCTCAGGTAATAGACGATTTTTTTTTTAATTCCCTGAAAAAAAAATTGAGGACATTTTGATTTGTAACTGGTGGGACCATAAGAAAAGTGATTTAAAGACTCTACCTGAGCTCTCACTCTTCTGGGAATTAGAGGCAGCAATAGGCAGAATTAATTGACATTCTCACAGCTCCAGGTCATTATCCCCTTTCCAGACTTCCGGAGCTTCTGTCACTACTTTGTGGTCTTGCTCTCTCAGTTCTCTGCCCTTGTTACGGAAAAAAAAAAAAAAAAAATCACTCTCTCACCAACCCTGTTAGCTGATAAGAGTTTTAAAATATTGTTCCAATCTGAGGATGTCTGTTCTGTCAATTAATTTAGAAAAAAAGTAAGAATAAAGACTTTCCCTTCTCCCCCAAATCTATCTGTGTGAGTAGAAATGAAGGCATCATAGTGCAAGAGTCTCTTAGGAAAGTCTCTTGGAAGACAGAACTCTTCCCAGACCCCTCTCAAACCACAGCACCCGAGCCAGTGTCCAGCGGCCTGCTGAGACCCTCCTAGATTGAAGGCTGTCATTAGATCCCAATGAATTGAGTTTAAGCATTCCCTCGAATCTATTCAATCGTCCAGTATCCTTGCTTTTCACGGAAGGTTTCTTTATCGAATGATGGAGAAGATGAGTTATAGGAAGGACTGTGAAAACTAACCTTAATCATATGAAAATCTCTCCTTCCACTTGTTCATTCCACTTGTTCAACTGGTTCATCAGAACCAGTTCTTTCCCATCAGCATATATATTTTCTGAAGCTGAACATTCTCCAAAAATTCCAGGAGAAATGTGTAAAATGTCAATGAATTTTGAAAGCAGCAGAGCATGACTCTGCTTCATTTTGCTTCAATCTTAGTTTAAGGTAGACAACTTTAATTTGAGATTTATGAAAAATAGTAACAAAAGCCATAACCTTGTTTTTAAAAAAATCCCTAAAAGGTAAAGAATTATTTTTATTGTATTATTACTTTGTTTTCACTCTTTTGTATTTGAATACTAGGACTTCATATCGAAACAGAAAATTCAGATCACATACAAAAAAGAATGATTTCTCCTGTGTTGGAGAAATAATTGTCATAACTCTATAAGGGTTTAATGGCTCAGTTTAGTCAATAATTAAAACTATTTGTATGTAAATAGCAACGTTAGAAGTTTGGAGCTACAGATTAAAAGCACTTCGCAGATATGTGTTGTTTGACTTACATAGTGCTTTGTGAAAATGTGAACTAAACGCCAGCATTTAAAAACCAGGAGATTTCATGTAAATAACTAGATTTCTAGCTTCCTGGAAATAAGACAAGGTCTGGCTGCACTGCTCCCAGTCCTACCTGACAACGAAGGACCATCCCCCACTCCCTCTGGGAGGAAACCTGTGCTCTGCCTATCACTGCAGTCCCCACCACTTCCTGTTATTGTGCTTGTGTGTGCACGAGACTGGCTGTACTCATTGACATTACCTGCTTTTCTCCAGCTGTCATTTGGATTTTTCACCTTTGCTTTGAGTTTTGTATTTCCTGAAATGTCCTCAAGCCATCCTGTTGCTCCAGATTTATCTCTACGTTTCTTCCTTTTCATATCTCACACTCCATTTCTTGGTGCTACGGCCATGCCTGCCAGAGGTCAATGGCAATTTGGGTATTCATGCTGAGGCTTTTCAAACTAGTTTTGTGCAAAAATACATATCTGGCACGAGAAACACCATTTTGCCTTGTGCTTGAAAATCAACCCAATTTACACTTAGTATCGAAGAGTGGGAAGACCCTAAAAACACACTGCTTATTTGAGACCTGCCTGCAGTTAGACCTGCCTGCAGTTAGACCTGAACTGTTTTGCCCTTTGGTGACCTGTGCAGCTGCTGCAGATGGAGTTAGCGCTATTTGGAGACAGTTTGTACATACCATAAGCACACAAGTTATATTCTTACTTTTATTAGTGTGCTTTCTCTAAAAGTAGTGTTCAAGTTCTGAACTTATAGAAGTTCATAAACATGTTTTATATCAAGTAGCAATTCAAACGTGTCAGTACTCTAGAAGCACTTAGCTGTCAGAAATACATTCAGCTCACAGAAGAATCATAAAGCAAGCTGTTTATTCAACATCACTGCTTAGATATCTAATGAACAGGTATCTCAAACTCATCATGTGCAATGTTGCATATCTGATCTCTGCCTCTCCAAACCTGTTTGTCTCATTGTGTTCCCTAGCTCAGCAAATGGCAACTCCAGACTTCTTGCTCAGGAGAAAAACTTCGGAGTCATTCTTGATTTTTCTCTTTCTCTTCCACCTCACATCCTATCCATTTGCAAATCCTTTTGGATATACATCCCAAAATGTCCAGAATCCATCTACTTGTCACTACTACCACTAACATCAGCATAATCAAAGGCACTGTTATCTCTCACCTGAATTACAGAAATAGCCTCTTACCTGGCCTCCCTTGTCCCCTTTAGCATGTTTTCAACACAATAGCCACACTTGTCATTCCTTTTCATTAGCAAGGGTAAAAGCTGAAATCCTTAGCGTAGCCATAAGCTCCTTTATGATTCATGCTTACACTCATGTCCTTTTGTCTCTGAACCTATGTCCTGTTCCACCTGCCTTGCTTGCTCACTTTGCTCCAGCCAGACTGGCCCTGTTGCTGTTCCTCAAACACACCACACCTGCCCCACCTCCGAGCTGTTGCATCTCTTGGGTCCTTTGCCTGGAACGCTCTTCCTCTAGAAAGGCCTCATCTCCTTGAGATCTTTGCTAAACCTTCTGGGTCAGGCCTGCACTGACCGCTCTATTTAAAGAGCTTTTTCTTTGTCACATTATATATTTGACTCACTTGTTTTATCTTAGTTCTCTCCACAATGGATATACTCCACAATGTATACACTCCACAGTGTTTGCTTTATGAGGGCAGGAACTTTTGTCATTCTTTTTTCCACTGCTGTTTTTCAGTACCTAGAACAGTACCTGAGACATAATAGTTCCTCAATAAATATTTGTGATGTAACGGGTTAGGGAGAAATGCCATCGATTAAAACGTTTCTGTTTTCAGCATGAGAGTCTGCAAAGAAGAATGTATGCTTCCAAGCATGAGCATGTTTTTATGATCTTTAAAATGATAGAAGCCAAAATAAAGATATGTCTTACATTTTCTAACAAGACCAGCAATTTCTGGTTTATCAAAGCTAATCCCTACTGCTGAATTCCAAACATGTGGAACCTTAATACCTGAACAAAGGAAAATTTACCATTTCAGGTTAAGTCATCTTAAGGGGTAAAGAATTCAGTTTTGATATTACGATCACTGCTTGCTCTTGTTAACGGCATGGGGGATTCCAGTGCATCTTAAATAAGGCCCTTTGGGGAGGCTTGTTTAGGGGCATGTTTCTGGGTCTGAGTTCCACTCCGTTAATTCAGTGGCATCATTGACTGCTGCATTTGCTTTCTTAAATTAATTAAACAAGGGGACCATTAGACTGAGGTGACGCTAATGTCTTATTAGCCTATATACATAAGTGAACCAACATCTTAGCATGTAAATTCCTCAAGGTTAAGAAATTGAAACCTAAGGACATCTAATCACAAACAGCTAACTATGCTTTTCCAAATAAAGCAAATGCTTAAACTATAGCCAATCAGAATATTTACTTGTTTTGCTTCTTCATCTTCTCTATAAAAGTGCTTCCCTGGGCCGGCCAAGTGGCCCGTTAGTTAAGAACTGGCTTGGGACGCCAGAGGGCCCTGGTTTGGATCCCACATATGAGGGCCAGTGACACTCCCCTCTGCAGCTAAGATGGTGAATGGCAGCTCTACCTGGGGCGTCTACCATGGGTTGCTGGCGATGGACTAGGCTGCAGCCCCTGCTGCAGTGGGTTGCCATGGGCTACCGTATGTGGCCAGCAGCCAGCATGAGCGGCCGTCCAGAGGCTGGTGACTGATCTGCCTCGCCCAGGAAGAGTGCAACGATGGTGCCAGCCTGCGCCAGTGAAGTAACGTCCTCCACAACTAGACTGAAGAACAACAACAACAAAAAAAGCAACTTGTCTGTTCCCCTTCCCCCAATTCCCCAATAAAAATCTTAAAAAAAAAATGCTTCCCTGAGCTCCTGTTGGTGTTTTCCTAGCCATTTCCAATTTGGCACTGCCTGATTCAAACCAATTTTTGTTCAAATAAACTCTTAAAAAATTTTTAAACATTTTTATTAAATAAAGCTAACACACAATATTATATTAGATTCAGGTGTACACAACAGTTTTTCAACATTTATATACCTAAAGAAGCATATACATCACCATAAATCCAGCAACTATCTAACACTGTACCACAATATTATTAACTATATTCCCCATGCTGTACATTACACCCCATGATTTATTTGTTTTATACGTGGAAATTTGAAACTTTTATTCCCCTTCATCTTTCCTCCCTACCCTTTTTAATTTTTCAATTAGAGTTGACATTGAATATTATTTTATATTAATTTTAGGAGTACAATATAGTGGTTAGACATTTATATAATTTAAGAAGTGATCCCCCAGACTAGTCAAGTACCCATCTGGCACCACACATAGTTATTACCATATTATTGACTATATTCCCTATGCTTTACTTTATATATCAATGACTATTTTGTAACTACAGTTTGTACTTCTTAGTGCCTTCACCTTTCTCACCTTGACCCCCCAGTTCTTCTCCCATCTATCACCCCAATAAATCTGGTACTCATCTGACACCATACATAGTTATTATTATATTATTGACTATATTCCTGTGCTATACCCTACATCCCCCTGACCACTTTGTAACAACAAATTTGTGCTTCTTAATCCCTTCTGCTTTTTCACCCATCCCAAACCCCCTCCCATCTGGCAACCATCAATATGTTCTCTATATCTATGAGTTTGTTTCTGTTTTGTTTCTTTGTTCATTTTGTTCTTTAGATTCCACATATAAGCAAAATCACATGGCATCTGTCTTTCCCTGTCTGACATGCTCCACTCAGCACAATAGCCTCCAGGTCTATCCAAGACACCACAGATGGTGAGAACCCATTCCCTTCCATGGCTGAGCAATATTCCATTGTATATATGCACCCCTCCTCTTTATCCATTCATCCATTGACAACACCCAGGTTGCCTCCACATCTTGGCCATTGTAGACAATGCTATAATGAACATATGGATGCACACGTCTCCTTGAAGTAGCATTTTGGGTTTCTTTGAATAGTTACCCAGAAGTGGGATTATTGGGTCCTTCTTTGTCACTTGTTTTAGCCTTTTAACTACCTTCTCTGTTTGTTTGTATGTAGGGCTGCTATGCCTCCTGATCTTAGTAGAGTGGTCTTATGTAGTAGGTGTCCTGTGAGACCCAGTGGAACAGTCTACCTGGTCACCAGAGCTTGGTGCTCCAGGTGTGTCCCTTGTGGGTTGTGTGCCCTCCTGTTGTAGTTGAGACTTGGTTGCTGTTTGCACATCAATGGGAGGGATTGACCCTCAGGCTGATTGGTTGTGAGGACTGGCTGTGACTATAGTGGAGGAGCTGTTGTGCAGAGGCTGACCCTGCAGAGCAGGGTTTGCTTTTGTGGGGCTCTGGTGCCTGCCAAGTTTGCCCTTTGGGTGTGTCATCCTTGGAGGTGGCTGGGTGATGCTCAAGAACATTCTGATGCTGGCCATTGGGCCTGCCAGCCACCTGGCCTCCTGGGAAGGGACCTGCTGTAGGCCAAGTTCAGCCTCAGTCTGTGCCCTGGGGCCACCTGGCATGAGCCACAAAGCAATCCAGAGATGGCCACCACCTGTGCTGTGCTTGGAGGTGCCTTGAGAGGCCAAGCTGTGAACCAAGTTCAGCTGCCACTAGTTCTGAGCTTTGGGTTACTCAGCCAGTGGTATGGGACAACTGAAGCCAGATGCTGCTCGTTTGGGTTTTTTGAACCCTTAAGAGACTTCAGGAAAGCCTACAGCATGAGCCAAGGCAGGCCTTCTATACAGAAAAGCTACTGGAAGTGGCTTGGGTTTGCCCAAAAGTTGGGTGGGGCGGGGTCTCAGGGAATCACTAGGGCGGGGCAAACGAAAGGTGATAGCCAGTTTGATGGAGACTCAGATAGGCATCTGCGTGCCTCTGCATGCAGGGAGGAGGCGGGCTCAACAACAACAAAAAAAACAATGACTTCCGCCAGCTCCGCCATCTGGGAGAAAGCTGTCCTTCTAACCCTCACCCTGCATCCAGATAATTCAGCTCCTCCCTGTTTGTCCCTGGCACCTTTCGAGTTGCTGCCTCAGCGCTGGAGCTCACAATGAGAGTCCGTCAGTGAGTAAGTCTGTGTGCGAGCTCATTAAAAGGAACACCTGGGAGTGCAGCCTCCCTCCACCTCACTTAGCCACAAGCTCTGCTGTTTTTCACAGCCAGAAATTATGGGGACTTCTCTCCTCAGCACTGAAACCCTGGGCTAGGGAGGGGTTGGAACCCTTTGCTCCTCTGGGGAGGACCTCCACAGCTGAGATATCCCTCCCAATTTTTAATGGTCACATGTGGATATGGGACCAGCCCATTACATACTTCTGCCCCTCTTAACAGTCTCGGGGTAGTTTCTTCTGTATGTCCATAGTTGTAGGTCTTTGGTTCAGCTACATTTCAGGCGATTCTTAATAATGATTGTTCTGTGGTTTAGTTGTAATTGATGTAGTCTTGAGAGGAGGTGAACACAGCATTTATTGTACCTATTTCACCATCTTTACCAGAAATCCCTATATTCTTAAAAATTTTAATATGCATCAGTTTATCTTTTAACAGTTCTAACACCTTAATGTGGGTTAAGATGTACAACTCTTAGGTCTATATTATTTAAATGCAGCATGATTGTTCTGAACTTCAATAATTATAACTCCAGGAAATAAGACAAAAAAACACAACAGAAAAGCCTGCTACTTTAGCAGAAACAATTACAAAACAAAACAAAATGTACACTGTCCAAGTTTCAGTTAACTGTTGATTTGTTAGTTAACTTAGGCATGAGTGTGATTGTTGTTCATTGTATATGCCATCAGATAAGTTAAAATGGGATATGATCTATTTTCCAGTAGGTTTATTAATTCTGGAGTTGGTATTTACCTACTTGAAGGAATTTTTTTAATGATGACTTTTCTTCAAAGTGCTATGAGACAAGCAAAACTGGGTAGATAATAATAGCTAATATTTATAAAGCTCTCATGCTGTTCAGGCACTGTTCCAAGGGACCTACATATATTAACTAGCTACAATGCTATGAGGTGGAGACTGTTGTACAGGAGTTAAAACTTTTCTTCTACCCTCTTAGGGTCTTTGGGTCAGAAAATTTAACTAACAAAGAGATTAACAGGAGAAAATCATATAAATAGTATTAAATTTTTACATGTACATGGCAGCCTTCGTTAGAGAATGAAGACCTGAAGAAGTGACTAGAACAGGAAACTTTTTATACTTTTTAGAGAGGGAATAAATTTGTGAAGAATTGACAAGACAAAGGAATTCTTGCCAGGGGTAGTAAATGGTGAAGAAGTAAATGGGAAAACAAGGTTTAGTTTAACAAGGTTTGTTTGTACAGATTCTTGGCCCCAAATTCCCCATCTCTGGTGATAAGAATGTCTTCCTTCCTGGTACAGAGAGAGCATCTTTCACGTGGGAGTTTTAGGACTTGATTCAGGGAAGAAGGGCGAAGAGGGGGAGGTAGAGTGACCTTCCTGCTTCTGCTGTTTTTTTAAATTCCTTCATCTTAAAATATTTAATATGCCAAGGTGACATATTTTGGAGTAGCATATCCTGAACTTCATCACTGTTATTATCTCCATTTTATAGATAAAAAAACTAAGGCAGAAAGAGGTTAAATAACTGGCCTGAGGTCACAAATCTAGTTAGTTGCAGCACCTGGTTTGGAGCCAGGTAGCCTGACTCTAGAGTCCATGCTCTTAACCATTGTTATAAAAAAAAAACAGAGAGGGAGAATAATACTGTGGTATAATAAGAAATATACTTGGTCTTTGTCCCTGGTTTCTGGCAGAGCTCCTAAAATCCTTGGAATTCCCTGAAAGATAGAAGTGTCATTTGTTATTCATAATGAGCCCCTTTGGAGCACACCTGAGTTTATGCTAATGAAGTGGCTTATCGTCCTGGGAAAGGGGAACGAGCCAGTGATCAGGGAAAAGACTCCCTGGGAAGGGGCTGTGGGGGCTGGAGATTAAGCCCCTAACCTGTGGGATCTGACACTATCTTCAGGTACATAGTGTCACCATCAAGTTAAATCTGTAGGACACCCAGTAAGTGTCTGATAAGAACTGGAGAATTACTCAGTGGTGTTGGAAAACACCCCAGAATTACAAAAAATAGAGCTCAAATAATGAAGTTATTTAGTCTTATTCAAAGGTAGTAAGAAAGTTCTGCAGGAAGTACACGATAAAATCTATCTCTTGCAGAATCAATAGCACTGTTTTGAATTTGACAACCTTTGAACAGAGGGATTCAATTAAGAATGTAAAAAATCTAACCTCAAGCAACAAAAACTCTTATGGAAATGCCTTTCATCTCTTCACCATCTCCAACTCTCTGATATGAAATCACAGAAGTGATTAAAGATCATGCAACATCAGAAAGGTGGTATAAGGGCATAACAGGATATTCTGCCCCAGAGATTTTTTACTGAGGCCAGTACCAGGACTCTTGTGACACCATTGGGCATACGGAGAGTGTAACTGGGGTAGTTCTTTACACCTCACCTATACCCATGGCAGTATATGATACCTGTGACAGGATGGTTATCCTTCCCAGGCAGAAAAGGCCAAGAGTTTGCACAGAACATAGCTTTGCTTATTTGTAAATTCTAGCCACATATATCAAACATGCTTTCAGGACACATATCAACTTGCTTGTGCTGCACATTTCTGAAGCAACAACACAGTCTCCTGACATTGCAAGCTGTCAATGTATTCCTTTTCCTTCTCAGCCAGCTTTTTGAACATTTTGTTTAGTTTTTAATTTTAAGAACTGAAGAAAAATGAATTTCTTTAAATTGTTTAATTTAATAATTTAGAAAAAAATTTAAAGAAAAATAAATCATTTACTTTAAAATGATTTTCATATCTTTTTCAACATGAACATGTTGCAATTGACTTTAGAAAAATAAAACTCTTTTAATACCTCTTATTATTTTGCTTAAAACAGTTTACCAAGACAGTTAAAAATTTCTTTTCCTAGACATACCATTCTAATTTTCCTTGAAGCCCAAAGGAAGAGCATTTTAATTATAGCAAGAACTCATTAAATGCTTGTTTAAAACACCTTGAAAGTCAGAGGACATTGTGCTCTTTCTAAAAAGTAAATCTGTGTTATACTCTATTTCAATGTTTTCGTGGCTCCCTACTGCTCTAGGATAGTCTAAACGCCGTAGCATAGAATTTAGGGTAAGCAGGAGCCACATCACGCCAGACCTTCGAGCATGCTAACTCCTTCTGGAATGCCTTTTCACACTCTCCCCATCTCCTTCCTCTGGCCTCTCCCTGCTTCAGGTCTCAGTGCGGCACACGCCACCATTCCTGACCAGTAAGGAAGACTGGGTTGGTTGCTGTCCTACATGTTACTAGTTTACACATTCCCTGAAGATAGAGATTCTATTTTCACTGTCGTCTCTCCAGTGTCTAGCACAGTGCTGATACATAGTCTATGACTGATAAATATTTGTCCAATCAATGAATACACAACATGATGTATATGATCAAAAACGGGACAGAGGACTAAATAAGGTCATATACTTCTTCTACATATCCAGTCAGATGTCATCCAAGGCACCCTCTCCATCTCTATTTTCCCTTTAAAATGTTCTAAATTTATTCCACAAACATTGTTTGAATGTCTACTCTTTGCCAGGTACTATTCTAGGTCTTTGGGATACATTTAAGCGAGCAAAACAAAGATCCCTACCCTATTGGAATTGGATATTCTAAAAACGAGACCAACAATAAATATAACAAATAAGTAACTATGTGTGATGTTAGGGGATAATTATTATGGGGAAAAAGTAGAGTAGGGTAAGGGGGATCAGAGTGTGGGAGGACAGAGTCCAGGTTGTAGTTTTAAATAAGGGAGAAAGTAAGCCTCACTGGGAGGGTGACGTGTGAGCAAGCATAACAAAGAGGAAGCAAATGTGTCTCCATCCCTGCTTCTCCTCCATGAATGTCTAGGGGAAGAATGCCTAGCCAGAGAACAGGTAATGCAAAGGTCCAATCCGAGTCTGCTTAGCTTATTGTAGGAATGGCCCAGAGGTCAGAGTGGTTGGAGCAGAGTGAATGAAGGGGATGGAGCGGAAGGTGAAGGCAGAGAGGAGATGGCAGAGGCTGGCATGCTGGGGCAAGGGGTGTAGGGCCTAAATTCTACTCCAGGTGAAATGGAGAGTCAGTGCAAGATCCTGGGAGAGGAGCAACATGACTTGGCTTACATTTTGAATATACTGTACGAGCCCCATTTGGGGAACAGGCTCTATTTTAGTAAACAAGAAAATGGTCTTTCTTAATTGATAGTTTCCTCTTTCATATCCCTTGAACAATTTCTTGTGTAGCCAATTTTGTGCTAAAGAAAAAGCGTCATCCTATAGGTCTGAATCTTACCCAGTACTTCTCAGCCAAGTTATCTTGGCACACAGGAACATTATGATCGGTGGCTAGGATTTTCCCAAAATTCACAGCCAAGTTGATTTTTTTAGAGCACTGTCTTGAAATGGAGTATAGAAAAACGTAATTTTAATTTTGGTTTAAAAATATTATTTCAAAATATGCAGTGATAAGAGTTCTTAGAGCAAGGGGCACAAGATATGCAGTGTAAGGATTTATAATTACAGCTATCTCATTGTCCTTCAAAATGTTACAGTATCATTGAATCACATGTTCCTTCCAGACCTTTGGAACAATAGTAACATTAGAGAAATCGTCACTTCTGGACTCTTGTCAATTTTTACAATCTCAAAAGAGAATGTATAGGTCTCATGGTTGAAGGCTGAGACGTCAGGACTCTCTTCCAACATGGTCCAAGACAATGAATCATAGACAAAGCTGCCCAAATTCACAGAGCTTAGTTAAAAATCCTCATCAAAACAGCGATCTAATATCCAGTCAGCATTCACATCAGATGATATTAAGGAATTACAGTTACATTTTTGGGGGTGGTGTTGGTCTTGTGGTTATAGTTTTTCAAAGAGAGGACTTTAATTCTCTTTTTAAAAAAGATACATATTGAAATATAGGTGTAATGATAGGCTATCTGAAATTTGCTTTGAAATAATAGAGAGAAGGAGGGGATGGATGAGGTGAAGGTGGAAATAAAATGGGCTGTGAGTTAATAATTGTTGAAGTTGAGTAATGGTACTTGGAAGTCCATTGCACCCTGTGTGATTAATTTTATGTGTTTTGTCTCCCCAACTTTTTTCTGTTAAAGCCCTAAGCCTCGATGTGAGGGTATTAGGAGGTGGGGCTTTGGGGAGGTAATTAGGTTTAGATAAGGCCATGAAGAGGGAGCTGCCATGATAGGATTAGTGCCCTTATAAGAACAGAAGAGACCCTGGGTCTTCCTCTCTGCCATATGATGACACATAGAAGACAGCTCTCTACAAACCAGAAAGAGGGCTCTGATCTCAGACTGCCAGCTTCCAGAACTATAAGAGAGAAACGTGTTGTTTAAGCCACCACTCCCCTCTAAAAAAAAAAACAAAAACAACAAACAAACATTCAGCCAAAAACCTTACCAAGGTTATGCTACCCAACAAAAGCTTGGTTTAGAAATCAATACTGAAAAGTCTAGAATCCAGATTTGATTTCAGGATTGAAGAGCGAGGCACCGAGTTGAGAGAAGGTCAGAAACTGAGGAGGACTTAGAAGCAAGCGACGACCAGGATCACCCTGAAGAGAACATTCATAGTAAGAAGATAGATGGTGTCACGCCAGCTACACTTCCTCCCAGTTACACATCCTCATCACAGCATTTACAAACAACCTTTATTCTGGGACTGATTCCAGAGAACAACTTGCTAAGGATAATAAGGATATTGCTAAGGATAAGGATATGCTAAGGTTCCAGAGTCAAGAGTCCAAATCTGGTTTCAAGATCGAAGCTCTAGATTCCATGTCCAGAGAAAAAAAGAACTTGATGAGCCCTTAGAACAGGAACAAGACCAGGAATAAGATCTCTGAGATGAGAGAGTTCACAGCACAGAAACTACACAAAATGGCACCTCTCACTAGCAACTGTTTTAATTCTCTGAAGCCAGAAGAAGATAGACCAAGAAATAAATTCAGTGTATTTGATGTCACCAGCCTGGGTTCCAAAGCTCTCTCATCCTGGAAACATGCCCTTCTAAACATACCTGCAGCTTCTCGAGAAGCTGAGCCTTCTGAGGATGGTGAATGACTTCAGGAAGCAGCCAGATATAAGGCACCACACAGCCTTACCAATGGAGCCTGGCTCCACAGTTCAGTAGATGCCAAGGAAAATGAAAATAAACTTATTCATATTATTTAAAAAAAAGAGAGAATGTATATACATTTATTGGAATTGATCCTAGAAATGTTTTGACATCAGCCAAAAGGAAAAGTCACATAAAGGCTATTTCAAAAGTAAACTAGAGAATATTTTACATAAGCAGACTATACATGACTAATAAATCTGACAAAAAAATATTTAACTGCTCCAGTCACCAAAGAAATGCAAAGCAATCATGAGGTGCTTAAACGAGTTTCAAGGAGAGAAAAAAAAAAAAAAGGAAAAAGAAAGAGAGAATATAAGAATATTTATATTTGGGTGAGAATATAGGAATTTAGTGAAATATACTCTCAAACTGGGAGTAGAACAGAGATAGTCTTACACTGCTGATGAACAGAAAGCAATGTGATACAGTGCATTATAAATCTGAAAAAATCACATCTTTTGACCTTGTACTTTTACTCCTGGGGAACTTTGTTTAGGAAATGATGCAAGAAAAAAAAAGTTTAATTGCAGCATTATTTAGAGAAAAATTATACATCTTCCAATAAAAGAAGAGTTAAATAAAATATTTTAAATCCATATTAAGCAATGTCACACAATTTAAAATATTTTATGGAAAATTAATAATATAACACATACTTATGATATAATGATAAGTTTGATACAGAATGAAACAGGGTTCATACACATGATCTCAGCATGTACAAATATGTGGTAGAAATAAAAACTGGGTAGAAATACACTGAATTGCTAACAGTGGTTATCTTTGAATGGTGAGGTCATAGGGGTTTTATTTTTCCTTATATTTTTGTCCACAGCATTTGTAATACATACCATGTAAATATTTCTAATGCCTTTCTATTTTAATACAAATTATGTATTTTAATATATACATCTATTTAATATTTTCTGTATATAACCTTTCAAGATTATTTTTAAATAAAATAAAAAATATATTCAGAAAATAGCTAAGCAGTAAAAAAAGAAGTAAGGTATTTTAATCTAGCCAATGTTATAAAGTGGACACTGGAATATAGTCCAGATCAGAACACCTTAATGGAAGACAATTACGAATTTTCTAGATGCCAAACCACTGCCATTAACTTGCTATCAATTTGAGTAAAAGGAGTTAGTAACAGTTTATTTGGTGCCAACTATAGGGTATTTTAACATTTACAAAATCATTAATGAAACTGGTTTTATAGAGATCCTTAAGATGATCCAAGCCATAAAAGTGCTGTCATTAAGGAATAGATACTCAGGACAAATGTTTCATGTAAAGATCAACAAGGAAAAGGAATGTTTCAACAAGGAAAAGAGATCTAAACTCTAAACATCTACAAATGCTCTCACTGGGAAGGGTGGAGGAGAACGGATGCTAATTTGCAACTCCTGATGAACTCCTTGCCTAGGCATTGCAGGTAGAAGAACATCATTGTTTTCCAGTTTGGTGTTCCACTCCTCTGGTGATTTTGTTTGGTGATAACCTGCCTTAATGACAGGCTTGATACAAATAAAGAAATAACAGCCTCTCTTTTTCTGGAAGGCTTTTTAGTCTTTCAAAGGCAAGCCATTTAATTTTGCTACTAGTAAAAACAGGTATTGATTATTTTAAGAACAGGTGCATTTTTTTTTCTACCCAATTACATCTTTGCTCTAGAAACTTTAGAAAATCAGCAGTTTTAGAGCTCCATTTCATTGTGAGGCAGTTGTGTTCAATGAGTTCAAAGCCTCCCCAAGGTGGTCTTCCTTCTCTGGGAAGCTTTTGTCCTGGGTACCAGCTTCCTTTTCACCCTCCAGGGGGCTTATTCTCTACACCTTGGGGGCCCAAATTGTTCCAAGCCTCCCTCAAAAGCAAGCTAAGGAAGTGGGAATTCAAATCACTGTTCAGACAGAGTGTATTTTCGTTTTAGATTCAAAGCCTAGTTATTATAAGGGCGGGAATTCTGAATAGTCTTCTTAAACAAAGCCACATTAACACTTCAGGGATTTATGCTTAGCTCTTTGGAAAGGTAATTTCCTACAAGAGCGCTCACCTAGTTCACCCTGGTGAGCAGTTCCTTCCTGCAAAGATTGTTTCTCATCCTGCACCCCTCCTCCTTTGGTGCTTTTAGGTATTATTTGGTTGAAACCCTTCTCTCCAAGGAATCAGCACACTTGATACAAATTTGCTATTCCATTTCCCAGTCTTTAGTATGGTTGGGCAGGGCATTAGGTTTTCTTACCAATGGTCACAAAGACATTTGGGCTCCTTCATTCAAGCAATGAAGGCCATAGTGTGAACCCCAGGTGGACTCCAGCAAGACGCTGTGCATCCCAGAGTGCTCCTAAGACATATATAAAAAAGACATAATGCTGTCACAAGATAGGAGCACCATGGTTGCTGTTAAATTCCATACTTAGGCTGGAAATCACTTACCATTCTATATTTCTTTTAAAAGAATCAGTCTATACTGAACTTATTGAACTATGAGCCCGCTTCCCCTGGAAGCGGATCCTCCCACCCCAGTTAAGCCGCAGGTGACTGCAGCCTCCTATGGCACCAAGATGGACGCTGCTTGGTTACATGTGTGAGATAAAGAAGATATTAAAGGAAAGAGCTAGCCTTGAGCAAAACTGTGAGATAGGCCTGGGGTTTCTTCTGAGGGTTGACAATCTGCCTCCCCCTTTATAGAATCTTCTTTTGGGTACCTGTGATGAATCATTACCCCAAATAAACCGGGCTAGCAAATTCATCTGAAAGCTCTGGGAGTTCGGTAAGATAAGTTATTAATATCATTATTAATATCAACCCTCCCCCCCTCTCCATTTTTCTATAGACAAGAAAACTGAGGCTTAGAGTCAGACGCCTAGCATAGAGTTACACTTGATAGTGGCCAACACAGGACTTGAAAACAGGTTTTTGGTTTAAAATTCAGTACTTTTCCATACGCCAGTGATGCCTAAACTAATATTGGTTTTATTTTTGTCTATAAATGACCTGTACATAATGGATAATTGGCTTTTGTATATTTTTAAAATCAGAGATGTTTATGGCTACTATTAATAATATCTGCATGATGGTCTAATGACTTCTCTTTCAGGGTCACGGTGAAGGTAGAATGTGATGAGATCTATAAAGCTTTCAGCATGGTGTCTGGGCAGCATAAGCTCACTGCACATGAAGGCCTTTCCCTCCTAAGCTTACCTGTGGAAGCTGGTACCCAGGACAAAAGCTCATTACACTGTCATTTCAGTGTAACTCCAAGCAAAAACTAAGAGCTTCTTCTGAAAGAGTGAAGGCCTGTGCCAATGAACATACAATTTTTATTTTAATATGGGAACTAGTTGACTCACCTCTTCTCTGTTCCTGATTTCCTAGCTGCCTTATCCCTGTCCACTTAGCAATCCACAATCCCAGATTGTGAAGTCAAATAGCATATCTTTCCTTTTCGGTTACCTTGGAATACTCTGAGAAAGGAAAAGGTGTATAATTAAATGATTATTAAGCCTATGGTCTTAATGATTAATATGCCATTCCTTTCTTAAAAAGAGGAACCAAGAAAAATAACCATTTAATGTAAAAGATTAAATATGTCATGGTGGAATTTTCACTAATGTACATGAATAGCACTTTTAGACCAGGAGAGAGTGTCCATCAAATTATCCCCAAAAGGCTGATTTCGTTGTTTTCAGTACCGATGATCTAATGAAAAATAAGTGGAATGACTTCAGGGGAGCAGTGAAGAACCTCATCTTTTCTCCTGTCCTTGAATTGTTGACTCAGAGTCAACAAACTAAACCTCTGAAAGCATCGTGATGGGAAGTCAAGGCTTTGGGGGTCAGACAAATCTAGAGTCAGATCCTTGGCCATGTATATTAGCTGTGTGTCCTGAGGCACATCACAACCTGATCCTCAGTTTTTTCCTCTGAAAATAGAGGTAGCTCCTTGGTACGGTGGCTGCAGGATTAAATGAATCAATACAGTTAAAACATCAACCCAGGCACTTTGTGTCCCATACGTGACAGCTATTACATCTTTAATTAAAGTGTGCTCAGCACCAATATCTTTCCTTCTCTTCTCCAGATAAAAGCTATGATTTCCTGGATTTTTTCCCTAAAACCAAGGAAATTTCTAGGAATTGACAGCAGTTAGGAACATGGGGAATGATTTAGCAGCTCCCCTGGAAAGTCAGGGAAAGCAGTTCCACAGTAGAGATATTCTTCTGCAACCTCAAAAGTTTATTTACTATTCAAAAGACTCGGCAAGTTAAAAAAAGAGGAAGATTAATTAGATCCAAATCCCTACTCTCCTTTACCAAGATCTAAATTCAAAGTCATGACAAGATACCTGTGTGCTGCACAAGCTGCCAAAACTGGAACTCTACCTCCCCCTTGACTTGGTGTTTCAGGAAATTGGATTTTGAGATCTAATTTTAGAATAACAAACAGTCCTTCACAGAGTCCCAAATGTTCCTGGTTCCCAAGGAGTTATAATTTCAGAGCTTCTCTATGAAAATCTAAAGAAACAATCTTTTTCTTTTTTTTTTGATTAGTCACTTAATGTATAAATTCTGCGAGAATCAACATTAGACTCTTATGCAGAACCACCATTTAATTCTCTAATAAGGCAAAATTTACTCTAATGGCCCTATCATGTCTCAGTGAATTTTGCAAAGACCAAAATAAATTTATAAAATACGTACACAATAGATACATTTTCTTTGTTTTTTTAAAATTTTATTTTAAATTAGCCTGAAACAAAATTATTCTCCTTATCTGAACTATTCACATAGCCCACACTAAATAATCTAAGGCCAGCAACCACCTGAATGATCATTTCATCAATAACTCCATGCTTGGCACTCCACTCCACTCTGAAGATAGCCCAACCTTGGGCACAGTTAAATCCTTAAAGCGTACTTTTATATTGTCTCATCTTTTCCTTACATTCAGTTCAAGAATGAGATCTTACTAAATGGTTTCAACATCATCTGTCTTTTACTTTGGGATTAAAAAAAAAAAAATCCAGGTTGAACAGAATGTTACAACTGATGCCTCAAAGTCAGTCAAAAATCCATATATTTTTTCCTGGCAGAACTCCTGACATTCAGATGCTTAGAAACTTTTAGACTTACTGACAGAACTTTTATTTCGTTTCCTTCAGACTTCTCATAGGACTTACATTCTGTGCCATGAAATTAAGTTCTCTACTATGTTGTTTTCTGGTGTCACTCACTCATTTCACAAGTAGCCGTCTTGCCTCTGCCATAAAGTTAAACTTCTTAAAGGAGGAATTCATAATGCCTTAAAGTGTTCTTGAACCCTCCACTATGTCTAACCCTTGGAATTTCTGAAGTGTTGAGAATTATAAGGGTGTCTTTGTTAAGCACCTAAGGATGGAAGCTGGTTGCCAGTGGAGCCAACCATGTGATTCAACGGTTGGAACTTTCAATCCCACTCTTTGATCTCCAGGGAGGAGAGAGGGGCTTAGAGTTGAATTAGTCACCAGTGGCCAGTGAACTAATCATTCAAGCCTTTGTAATGAAGCTTCCAGAAAAACCCAAAAGGATAGGGTTCAGACAGCTTCCATGTTAGTGAACACATGGAGGTTTAGGGAGAGTGGCACCTGGATAGGGCATAGAACCCCCATGTTCTTTCCCCATACCTTGCTCTATGCATCTCTTCCATCTGGCTGTTCCTGAATTATATCCTTTTGTAAGAAACCAGTGATTACTAAGTAAAATGTTTCTCTGAGTTCTGTGAGCTGCTCAAAAAACTAATCAAACCTGAAGAGGAGGTCATGGGAACCTCCAACCTATATCCCATTAGTCAGAAGCACAGGTAACAACCTGAGCTTGCAACCAGTGTCTGAAAGAGGGGCATTCTTGTAGGACTGAACCCTTAACCTGTGGGACCTGATGCTATCTCTGGGTAGATAGAGTTAAAATTGAGTTGAATTTTAGGACAATGAGCTGGTGTCCAGAGCATTGCTTGGATGTGTAGGGAAGCACCCCCTTCACATGTGGGAAATTGGGTCCAGGAACCCAAAGGATACATTCTATGGTTTTAACAATATACTGTATAATGACATGTATCTACCATTTCCAAATAAGAGAATAGATTTACCAAATAGTTTTTAATACTAAGAAAATAGCTATAACTATTAATAACTCCTAATTACCTCAGGGTTAATTATATTTACACTATTGAAGATGTTTCTATTCAAACTCAATTCACATTTTATGCCTATTGTGATGATTTCACATATATTTGTGTCACTCAGTTCATAGCAACACCGTTTGATAGGTATTTTTATCCCCATTTTCTAGATAAAGATATTGAAGCTCTGAACAGTGAAATAACTTTCCAAGGTCAAATGGCTAGTAAGAGGCGGGCAAGAATTCCAACCTAGGTAAGTGGGATTAATTCATGCTGCAAAATTTATGAGTTGGTAAACGAGAGAAATGCTAAAATTAGTCTTTTCTACCATTTGTGGGGCCATTAAGGATGTAATTGAAAGCAGGTCCAGATGGCAGAAGCCTTCCCAGGAGCAAGGTTTCCTTACACTATGGTCGAGGAGCAGTGATCTGGAAATGTTGCTGGGGAGTGCTTGGTGTCCCATCCTCCTCCCTTGGGGTGCATGTTGTGTATGAGAATAAACAACTGCAAGAGACATATTGGGTCCAGGGAGAACCAGGTTTCAGTCAGGCTGGAGCTGGAGGTAGGAAGCATTTTTGTCATTTGTAGAGGTTCCATATGGTACAGGGAGAAAAAAATTGATGAGGGGAAAAGGAGCAGTGGGAGATTGTACAGGAAGGAGGAAAGACAAAGGAAAATGTGGGTGAGCACAGAAGCCAGGGAGGCTTACATCTCAGCTAGTAATTAAGGATAAGAAGAATGCAAGGTTTGATCGGTTTGACTGGCACCAAGGTTTTCAAAAAAGATCCCTCATTCAAGCCCTTGGTAAGTGTTGGAGTTGGCAGTCGCCACTCTGTGTCTGGAAAGTCAACAACCTGCTCTCCATTTGCTCAGAACCACACTGCCTGAGAGGGGGGTCTGATGCCCAGCAGCCTGGCCTAAGGCACACAAGGTGGTTCTACCAGGTCTTAGTGGGTGGTGGCCTTGTTTGTGGGTACTGAGCATGGCCTGGGGCGACACACAGGTAGGCTATCCCCTAGATTATTAGGCTTTGGGCTTGGTTTTGATGGGGTGATTACTGGAAAAGAACATAAGGTTTATGAGCAGGTCAGTGACAATGAAATAGCTTTTGAGAAGTATTCTGCACTTTCCAAGTGGAGTGTGTAGGGTCACTTCTGTGAAAAATTGTGCTGTAGGGGAAGAATACTCTTGAGTTTCAAAACTACCCTCTTTCTTTCACTTTGGTGGCTTCCTCTCTACTCTCTCCCATGACTCCACCATCCATGTTGCCATGGTCCACCACTAGAGTTTCTCCCTGGGTATATTTGCCTGCAAGTTTTTTGTCTCTCTGTACTCCATAAGAATGCATCCATTTTATGTCTAATCCTGTACTAATGGACTCTGCTATTCTGATAATCATGGAATATGCATGTTATAAATCTACCCCTACTAATTAGTAATACCTCCACCAAGTCATTAAGTCATCTATGTTTGAGCACATTTAGGGTCAGAAAACACACTACCTTAAAATGTAGCCTCGCTCTGGGTAGGTCTGAGTGATAGAAAATTCTTCTTCTTGAGTTAAAATCCTTATATGTCCCTCAGAGTATAATTCTTCTTCTATAGGCCATCCCTTCAAATATCTGCCTCTAGGTTTATCTTAGTAGTACAGCTGCCAAATCCTATGTCCCTCAGACATTGCCAATAGAGAAGATGAGATCACAGTTCCCAGAGAAGAAATCTGCCTCTTCATTGTTTTTAAAATCATATTGCACACTTACTCCATGCCAGACTCTGTGCTAATTGTGAGGATTAAGTTAATTTGATTATTAATCCCAGGACGGAAGTATTGTCTTCTTTCTGAGTAAACAAAGGCTTAGAGAAAAACATGATTTACCTTAAGGTCATGCTGTATTTTAGAGGCAGAGCAGAACTGAAGGTCATCCTACACTAGGGTCCATCCTCTGCCACCACATGTCTTAGAGTGACCCCCTCCAGACAATGACCTGTTCAATGGAGCAATCAAATGTTAGAAGTCCAGACAGAATTGCAAGCCTGGAGGGACAATTTAAAGTTTCTTTTTCTTCTT
>NW_017731401.1:3428109-3434331 GCF_001890085.2 Hipposideros armiger | reverse complement strand
GGATAGTGTCTTAGTTATGGTAAGAGATACTAACTACAATGATAACAAACTCTAAATCTTGGTGGCTTAACACAAAAGTGTCTTAACACAAAGTCTAATGTGGGTGTTCCTCTTTGGCAGGTAGCCTTCCATGTGGCTTGTTATGGGTTGAAAAAATTCATATGTTGAAATCCTAAGCCACAGTATCTCAGAACATAACTTTATTTGGAAACAGGACTGTTGCAAATGTAATTAGTTGAGTAGAGTGAGTCTCTAATCCGAAAAGATTGATTGTCTTTAAAAAATTGGACATAAGCACACATGCAGAGAGAATGTCATGGGAATGTGAAGACAGCCATCTAAGCTTCCCTCACAGCCCTTAAAAGATTAACTCTGCCAACACTTCGATCATAGGCTTCCAGCCTCTACAGCTGTGAGACAATTAATTTCTGTTTTTTAAGCCACTTGGTTTGTGGTGCTTTGTTACAGCAGCCCTAGCAAACTAACCCATGGCTCCCTAGGGCCATTTTTCCATCATGTGGTTCTACATTTCTCTAGAGACTCACCATTCTTTATTGGAGATTCAGTGTGTGGCCATTGGAAGAAGGAGAGCATGTGAAGAGTCACATAGGAGTTCTATGGGGGCAGGCATGGAAGGCACATACAGGTCTTCTGCCTGCATTTCATTGGCCAGAAAGCATTCATGTTGCCAAACCTAACTGCAAGAGAGGCCGGGAAATGTAGGCTAGCTGTGTGTCTCTGAGCTGGAATAAACACATAGAAATAACCATTTGCAAATCCTGGTCACAGAAACTTAGAGTAGAAAGATACTGGAGGAAAGAGGTAGCCTCTTTCTAGGGGCCTGACCAGGAATCCTCTATTGCCCCCTCACTCCCTTGTCCATTCACCAAGTATTTGTTGGGTGCCTACTGTTTATCAGCAATGAGTTTGATACGAGGGAGAGAACAGGAAACAAAAGAGATTTCCTGCCTTCTAAGAATGTGCACTGCGATAACCTATGAAAGAAAACTGTATGTTGCCTTGGAGAGATTTTTAAATGTAATCCTAACCTAGTATGGGTGGTCAGTGAAGGCTTCTTAGAGGATGAGACATTTAAGTAGAGATAGGAATGAGCTACTGGTCAGTAGTCCCTCAAAAATCCAACAAGATCTGAAAATTAAGTTGTTTTGGAAAATTATTTGGTAATAAAACCAGACCTCATCTTTACATATTTGGTGGAAAAGTCTGATCTGAATTTCCCTGAGGTTACTTGTAATCTTTATCTTTGTACTCAGTGTGACTATAAATATAGATCTTTCTAAGGAACTGTTGATATGTTTGATTGTTAAAATAGACCAAGGAATAGTATTGCCAGAATGCTGGACAGGGCTACCAGGGAACTGAAACACAAGGGTGAATTTTAATAACAAAAGATGCCACAACTCGTCTTCAGAATATATTCCAGTCACCCAGGTTTATGGACATCTTTAATGAATATTCTTCTAATAGTTCAAATAATTTAATTATTTCCATCTTTGATGTCTCTGACATCAAAGAGGAATCATCAGTGATTCATCTAATACCTGGAGGTGTAGAAGCAGGTGGTGAGCTATACTGGGAGCAGCATCGAGAGTAGTTTCTTCAGTGACTGTCAGACTGGACCTGTGAGGCACCCTAACACGGAGAGAGTGGACTTAGGATCTAGAGTTTCTGCTGGGTGGAGACGTGCAGAAAAAGGTAATTATTAGGGACCATTGTGCTATAAAATTGTCTTCTCCTCAATAACGGTGGCATGGGGGAAATAATGGCAGCTTTAGTTCTGCTTGCTTACCCTTCCATGGATAATACCTGGAACCACAATACAAGGAAACAGCCCCAGTCATTCATTTACAAGACTCATACACATGAACACGCCATGAGGAGGTCAGAGCCACCTTGTGCTTCAAATCATGAAATCTGGGAAGTGATTGATGTAAAGCAGTGTTGCCACCAGATCTCTCTCTGTGGTCATGAAGATGTGCTATGATCTGTGCTCTCCAATATGGTCGCCATGAGCTCCATGTGACTATTGACACTTGAAATGTGGAGCAACTAAATTTTTTATTTTATTTCGCTTTTTAAATTAAATGGCCCCATGTGGCTAGTGTCTACATTATTGGAAACTCAGGTGTAAAGAGTTATCCTTTGGGGCGGCCGGTTGGCTCAGGTGATTAGAGCGTGGGCTCATGACACTAAGGTTGCTGGTTCGATTCCTACATGGGCCAAGGAGCTGCGCCCTCCACAACTAGATTGAAGACAACTACTTGACTTGGAGCTGATGGGTCCTGGAAAAACACTGTTCCCCAATAAAATTTTTAAAAAAAGAAAAAAAAAGAGTTACCCTTTTTCATGCATAATTTGCACCATTGGAACACAGGGCTGGGAATCCTATTTCCTAGCTTTTGTTTCCTTGTAAATCAAATACACATAGCAACTGTGACACATTCTTGAAAGCACATTGACACTAAGTTTTATTTCTATAGGCTGATTTCCCCTAGAAGAGTGTTCCAACCTGGAACGCTCTCTTTGCTCTAAGTGCTCTGCTCTCAATCACTTACCTCTCTACACCTTAAGCCTCCTACTTGGATTCCCAGATCCTATGCAAGCAACAGAGAGAGTTTTCTATGCAGATCTTTCCCCACAACCATCTATCATAAACACAACTTATTTCACCAATTAAAAAAAATAATGTCTAATATCTTTTAAGCAACACAATCAACCCTCTGGGGGCATATTTAGATAGTAATATTTGAAATATTTGCCTCTGGAGTGTAGACTCCTTATTAGGATCCTTCTGACTTTAACTAAACTACTTTGGAGTATGGATTTCTGACTGGGGCACTTCAGACCTTATTTTATTGCCTCCAGAAAGTACAACTGTATACACAATGTGGATACATTGGTGTTTGCAATAAATCGCAGGTAGTATAAGAGAGTGGTTGAGGGAATGAAGACTGGAGCTGTGCAATCAACAACTTTCAAACATCTGGCTCAAAGATTTGGGAAATTGTATTCTCTTGTCTACCTAACTGTCTTTTTCGGGCTATCTTCACCACTGTTGTCTATCACCGACCTTTACCCCTGATCATTCCTGTAAAGCAATATTCAAGAAAGGAAGAGCAGAGTGTCTGCAATCAGGCTGCCTGCATTTGAAGCCTGGCTCGGCCACTTATTCTGTCATGGTCCATTTTCTCTATGCTTTCATGTCCTCACCTGAAAAATAAAGACCATGATATGACTATACTATTTGGGTGTTCTGAGGATATGAAGTAACTAAAATCACAGCCTTGACATTGTGCCTCATACCTAGCAGTATTCAATGAACATTTAAAGAAGAACATGCTTACGATGATAGGATTGTTTTAGGCAGAACTATACAGGATAAAAGCCACAGTTCCAGGTCTCAAGGAGCTCAGGACCCAGTGGAGAAACAAACAAGTAAACAGTCAGTAACAAAGCGGTTGACCAGTGATCAGTTTTATGCAAAATGTATGCAAAATGTAGTACCTAGAGTGGACTGCCAGCCTAATTTTCAGACAGACATATTGAGACATCAGAGACCACCAGAAATTTCCAGTATCTACAAGTAAGATTAAAATACGTAATCATGAATGGGAATATACAAAGTAAACTGTAGCATAGGCAATATTTTTAAACAACTGATATTTTGGAAAACAATGCTTTATTTTAAATGTTCCACATTAGAAAATTGTCTCTGTTGGATGCTGAAAACATTTTCCAGGGCCATTTTCCAGTTAGAACTGAGACTAATGTAAACAGTCCAACAATTAACTACATACGGTTGGACTTTCTGAACTAAAATACAGTTATTGAGACCAAATCTGTAACTATGAAACACTTTGCCAGCCACAAAAACAAGACTGAATCATATTAGGAAACATATGGATTTCAGAAAGAGCAGAAAGTTTCATCTTTTTTGTATTCCTTTGCTTAGTCCTTATTTTAGTAGGCCATCTACCTTTTCTCAGCAAAACTCAACCTTGCCATTTTCAAGAAAAGGACAAAATGGCCAATTTGATAAACCCTAGACAAGAGCTAGAGTTTGTTTTTGAAAAGAAATGGCAGATTTAGGATTATTAACCTGCTGACCTGCAGAAGTCTTAAATCTCTGTGAATAGTCAAGCCCATGATAGCTTTGACACATTGTTTTATATTTTGTCATGGCAAGAAAAATGATAGACATCCTTCATATTTGTGGAACATGGTGGGTTGCACCAAGTATTCAGGGTACAAGTATATGAGTATTTTTCTTACACACCTTCTTTTATTCAAAGTGTGGAAAATCAAAAGCAGTAAGAAAAAGTCAAATAATTACTTTGTTATTTTGCTATTTTGGTTTCCTAAATATTAATTTTTAATATAATTATAGTTAGTTTTGTTTTATTTTGTTTTACCTAATACATGGCTAGATTTAAAGCCTGGAGAAAGAAGATTGATTTTGAAGGCATAAGAAATGTGTATTTTTTGGTCTTACGAGTGTCTTCATAGTATAATAATTCAAATCTATATTCTCTTTTTAAATTGGTTCTTTAAGAACATTACCAGAATGCTAATGAGTTCATCGAAAAACTTTTTTTATAAATAGTTGGGAGTGGAGGTGAGGTTTATATAATGAATGAATGAAAGTAAAGGGATGCTGAGATACAGAGCTTAATAGAAGTTGCAATAAACACCCAATCTCTTTTCCATTTGAATCTGGAAGTGCTACTTGTATGCATGAAGGTGAGAAACAAAAATTAATTCTAGTTTAAATCATTTACTACTAGAAAACATAATTGATTTTCATTTCTTAAAACTTAATTAGGTATGTAAATATGGTTCGTTAAGATCTAGATTTTGGACCTGCCTGTCCACCAGGGCATCAACCTGACTACATTTGCTCTCATCAGCTATTTCATTTTCATAGAGATTCACAAATAGAGAATAAAATTATAACTCTACTCTTTTGTAGAGTTAGGTCTTACACGTTTCTCCCATTTATTTTACCTGCGAAGGTAGCTTGGGAGAGAAATTAAGAGAACGTTGCCAAAAAGATCAAATACAAAAATGGGTTTGTAATTTTCAGTCTCATTGAGTTATATAGTCAACAGCATGTTAACCATTGGGAAAGAAATTCTTCATCAATTGCTTTGAAAAGTAATGCACAGGCAGGCCATGACTCCTTTCTAAACCACCATCTACTTGACCTCAAGTCTCCCCCAAAGCATCTCCTTACAATTAATATGCACACACTACCATGGGTATGCATGGTAGTCAACTAAACTTGTCCACTGCAGGGATACACACATGTGTGCTCTATTCTACATTAAATTTTAAAATAAAGTTTGTGCTCACATACCAGATAAGCAGGAAGTTCTGTCTCTTACTCTTGAGGCTACTCTTTTCCTTTCAACATCTAGGAAACCCCAGGGAATATGCAGTGTAATAAAGGGTTCAGTCTGATTTCCATATCCAGGCAGAGCTCAGCCATTTACTGCCACAATTCTCATTAACACATGGTATCACTAAAAGAGCTGTCCCATTACATTGAAAGGCCAAGGAGGACTATTTCTGGCCCAGGTCTCTCTGGGAGCGGGGAGTCATGCCTTTGAGGAAGGTGGTTCTATCATTTTGGATCTTTAAGTGTCCTTTCCTCAGAACCAACCGTAGGCGAAGAGTCTCATCATTTGAGCTCCCAGGTTCTCAGTTTAATTTTAAACTAATCACCAAGGCACCAGCTGTCCCAGGAGTGTTGTGTCACAGGAGGCCCAATTGCCCATTGTTTGAGGACCCCGAACCAGCATAACTTTTATCTTTTTAGGGATTTGAATATCAAGAGTGAGGCTGGGAAGCTTTTCATTTTTAGGCCCTCATCCACAAGGTTTTTATAGCCACTTAGGGTCCCAAACACTCACAGCAGTAAAGATCTTCTTACCTTTCTCTGATTACTCCTAAAGGGTCTACATTCTCCACCCTCTTCAGGGGATAAAGCCACGTTCCTGCCAATGGTGATTTGCTTTTTGAAGAATGACCCAGAAGCAAAAAGAAAACAAATAAACAAACACACAAAAATAAAAGCACAACTTCAATTTTTTTTAAAGATGTTTTTTTGGGAAATTGGGGGGATGGGAACAGCACTGGGGAATTGGGGGAAGGGGAACAGACAAGTTGCTGTCCTTTTGTTCTTCAGTCTAGTTGTGGAGG
>NW_017731401.1:3426484-3427629 GCF_001890085.2 Hipposideros armiger | reverse complement strand
AGGCTGCAAAATACCATCGACTAGATTTCTTAAACATCAGCAATTTATTTTTTCATAGTTTTGAAAGCTGGAAGTTTGAGACCAAGGTGCCAGCATGATTTGGGTCCTATTTAGAGCTCTCTTCTAGGCATAAAAATGGCCACCTTTTCACTGTATCCTCACATGACAGAGGGAGAGAAAACTCTCTGGTGTCTCTTTTTATAGGGGCAGTAATCCCACTGGACCAGGCTCTACCCTCATGACCTCATTTAACTCTAATTACTTCCCAGAGGCCCCATCTCCAAATACTGTCACATCAGGGATTAGGGCTTCAACATAGAAATTTGGGGAGGACACAAACAGTTTGTCCATAACAGTAGATAAGCCTCATTGTCATTTGTTTTCTTGGCTAACATTTAGAAGTTGCTACGTAGTTAAGGTTTATTTTATTCCTGAGATGGATAATTTCAACCATAGTGAAAGTGACCAACAACAAAATTTGTTTTGTGTTATATCATTAATATTTTGAAAACTTAAATAGAAAGCAATCCATATTTTTATCCAAATCAACTCAACTTCAGCTTACACTTTTTTCCAATATGGCTTTTTAGAGAAAGATCAGAAAATGTCCCAAAAATGGAAAAATATATAAATACATATACAGACGAGTACATGCATAAACTGTTTATCTTAGTGCAATTAGAAACAGAATGTAAAAAAAATATTTAAAATTTCTGAAGTGTTCCAAATAAATCTGAACATTTTAATATCTCAAAACTCTGAGATCTCCTTCATCATGATTAAAGGAACCTGCAACTTCATTTACACATAATTTCTATTTTATGTAGTTTACAGGGGGGAAACATGACTATTTCTAATTCATCAACAGTTAGATTAATAACTGATTACAACAGAAAACATTAACATTAAAGTAATATTAATGTTAAATCACTAATACATGAAGGCTGATAGGAGATGACTAGAAGCAACATAATTCAACTTTTATCTATATGCAGCTCCCTAACAACTGAAATAATAATGATATCATGTTATGCAATGACTTTTAGATAACCTAGAATAAAAATTGTTTCCTTAGTTCCCCTTTCTAAAAACATATACATCCATCCAGAACTCATTCTTGTGTATACATTGGCAAGAAAAATTAG
>NW_017731401.1:3423098-3424074 GCF_001890085.2 Hipposideros armiger | reverse complement strand
CATCTCAGAAACCCCTAAGTCCTGGACGAATCAGGGGGTGTTGTTGCCCAAGCAGTAAAGAAATTACTTGATAAGCAGAAAGCTGACTGGTGCTAACATCTCCGTCCACCCTCCCCTCCACAGGAAAGAGGCCGGCAAGGTGTTTCTATAAGTCTGGGCTGTGTTCACCGAAACCCTCCTAAAACAAAAAGAGGTTTTCTGAGAAGGGGGAAAGCTGGATGGTCAGTGCTGGAAAAAGGATGTATCACTACACATGTCATTATAACTGATATTTAGTGATGTATCAATAAGGAAAGTGAGTGCGGGTGGGCATTCAGGATCCCATCCTTCAAGCCAGGCCCCACTCACTCCCTTTGCTGTGCCGATCAGCAGGCCCTCATGTTCTATATTGGCGAGAATGGGAATCTTCCTGAGCCCAGAACCACTTACCAAACAGTTCTGCTCTCCCCACCCCTCTCCTATCTCTTCCCACTCATATCCAAGGATCTGTCTAGCATTTCATGCCCTTTCACAATCATGGGAAATTTTTAGTCCAGCTGAGATAACCTAAGATGGTCACTGTTTTTTTTTGTTTTTTTTTTTTAACCAGAGCCAATAAAGCAATTATCTCAACCTGAACTGCAGGCTCCCAACCAGCCTTGGGCTAGTCAATTCAGTTCCATGATTCTGACCCCCACGCTCCCACCCACATCAGGAGAATGAAAAGAGATGATGTGTCCAGGCTCCTCCCGCTACTGCACTGACCTTCCCGGCTGTAGATACAGCCTCATCAAAGGCCCGTTGTTTTCTTTTGGCTCTGGGACTCACAGGCTGTGCGTGTCTCTGTAGCGTGATCACCAACACTTAAAAAAAGAAAAAGAAGAAGAAGAAGGATCCAGTTCCATTCCTTTGGCTCTAGCATAGCAGTTTATGGAAAGAGGAGACATAAAATTATACCAAAATGGTAGCAGTAGAATACACATCTGTCTGAATTTCA
>NW_017731401.1:3418496-3422156 GCF_001890085.2 Hipposideros armiger | reverse complement strand
GGGCCATCTGGCGTCCCAAGCCAGCTCTTAACCAATGTGGCCCAAGGGCAGACCAATTCTTAGAGAATCCTTTAAAAGATTTTTAAAAATCCCTCTCAATTTAGGAAACCAAAGTAGCAATTTGGATGTCAATATTTTACTTTTAAGACTTTAAAAAACTGTTTGTATGGTGTTTGCCAAAAAATTCTACCTGAGGGGTGCTAATGTTGATGTCATTTAACCTCCTCCAAGTTTGCATTTCTCCATCTAGATGTAAGGATAGTAATAACCCCCCTGATATGAGATAATGTATATAAGAGTATTCTAAAGTATAAAACAACTAAAGAGGTGTAAGATGTTAGTACAGCCAGGGCCTCACACATAAATCAAAAGATTTATGAGAACAAAGGCACTTCCTCTGAAGACTTTAAGGTCTGTCCAATTGACAAAGAAGGGAAATTCTATAAAGCAGATCTTTGTGTGGCAGGGCAGTTAATTAGTGTGTTAATTTGCACTTGATCTCCTTGAATTCTTCTCTCATTTTAAGTAGGCTTTTTGGGCTTCTGTGTCTCAGATATTTTTACTGGAAAGAAAGCAGAGGCTAGGGGAATTTAATGTTCTTCTTGTCACTCGTGAAAACACGAGCTCACTGAAAAGATAAAAGGGAAGTGTCTTGGTAAAGTTTGCAAGAAGGTGAATGCTTTTGAAAACAAGAAAAAGGGGAGATTGTGGGAAGGGAGAAGAGATCTATGGATCCCATGAGCACCTGAGATTTGGAACCACTTCTTGGCTGTGTCCCAAGGAAGTAACAAGTTTCTAAGCTGCATGATGTACATCAGGAGAGCAAGACCCTAGCAAAAGAAAAAAAAATAGTCAGCAAACCTCTGGGGCCACTGTGGGCTTGGGTAAGAGCTAGAGTGATCCGTTGTTGCTGTTCGCCTGGCACAGTCCCTGGGACATGGGACTTCCAATGCAAAATCCCGAAAAGTTCTGGGAAAATAGGAATGACTTTGTTTCTCAAGAGGAGAACCTAAGAGGCAGCCATGACACAGTGGATATCAGAAGGCTTTCTCCTGCTTTGTGGGCACCATGTATATCTTCTCCAACTGCGAGTTATNAATCTGCAGCTGCCAGCACCCTTTGCTCATCTGCATCTCAGCAGTGGCGGTAATTATTGGTACTGAGCTGTCTCCCTCCATTTAGGCTGTTTCCCATTTGGCACAGGGACAGTTATCCTAATTGATGCCTGGCACCTAACATAATGCCTAGCTCTATACTAAATGCTCAACAAGTGCTTGTTGTAGAAATGAATAAATTAATGAATGATCATTGAGGTGATGTTCTTTTTAGTCCCTATTGATTTTAAAGTGTTAAAATTCCCTAATCATTAATTGAAAACAATGTCCATCAATACATTTGCAAAGGAGGTTGGTTCATTAAAGCATGACATAGCCATAGAGTAGAATTAAAATATTGAAGTGGAGTTCCAAAAAGTGAAAAATCCAAATGCAAGAAAAGAAAAACATGTGAGCAGCATTATCCATTTTATGTAAATAAAAATAAAAAAGAGCACATATGCATACACATATATGGAAGTTTTCAGAGTATATGTAAATAGACTTGCACTTTCTGTTTTATATTTTTCTGTTTCATTTTTGTTTTACCATGCACATTTATTACTTTCATATAAGAAAACATTTATATGAGAAAAATGTTAGCAGAGATTATATGTTAGGATTATGAGCCTCCACCCCCCCCTTATTTATACCTTTCTGTAATTAACCAACATAAATGATATTTTTTAAAACCAAAGCTAAAGGTGGTGATGTGCTGCACACTGGCGGATTTTTCAGTATCTGTCCGAACCCACCTCTGGTAAGTGGGTTATCTTTCCAATGTATAGTTTCAGTGAAACATGTTCCCTGGCAATGGTTGCCAGGGGCATGCCTCCTTCTCTCTCATTCTCTATCACTTTCACATTAAGGCCTAAGGGCTGGAAATGATGTAGCCGAGGAAGCAATAAGTAGCATTAGCATCATTTTGTGTGTGCTGCATAAAAAGGAGCTCTCAACTGTATTCCACTGAGCACAGCACATACCTCTGATTCTGCCAATGGCTCTTGCAGGGGATTGTCTCCTTTAAGCTTTGCAGGAAAAGTCTCAAAACCCCAATCAATGAAAACTAATTACTGCTTCTCTCTTTGGTGCCGGTCTACATAGCAAAGAGCTGCAGACACAACTGCCTTAAAAGGAATATACTTCGTTCCACACCTACTACGTATTATTATCTTAACATACAGCTACCAACTAAAAAAAAGAAACAGGTTGTGAAATAATACAGAAAGTTATTTTTAATTAAGAGTCCATCTACTAATATTAGTAATGAAAAAGAAGATTCGAATGACAAGGGGCAGCAGAGAGATGAAGGAGGCCTGCCTCTTCCAAAGGCAGATGTCAAATAACACTCTGATATGCCGCCAACATGAGCACTGACTTCAGATCGACTGTGTTGTGACACAGATGATTGTGGTCAGGAGTTGAGGGCTTACTGTCTCCATCTTCCCATTTTTCTCAGAGAAAAGCCTGGTGTTATCAAGAGCCACTGGGAGGAGACACACATGGATAGTGTAGAGTCAGGAACCACAGCAGACACGTAGGACTAGGAGATGGAATAGTTCTCCACCCTGGGACCAAGAGTTGGGGCCGTGGCTGACACATCACCACATGACTCATCTTTTCTCCTTCCGCTCCCCGGGCTGTAGTGGCAGCTATTCCAAGGCTGGGTACGGGGGAGATGTGAGAGGTATGGGAGATGGCACTAGGAGAAAAAGAGGAAAAAGCATAAACCAAAAGGGTTCTGGGCCCTTCTAACAATCGAGGGGGGCAGAGGCTTCAACCTGTGAGATAGGTCTTGAGTGTTCTGGGACCTTTATGGTTTGAAGACAGGTATCATTGTGGAAATCTTTGAGCCCATGGAGGTTTTGGAATCTTTGGAGCCCAGGCTTTCTCCAGCTGGGGCTGCTGGTTTCTGCTTGGTGGGCATCTTGATTCTGGTACTCTTTAAGCTAAGGTAGAGTCTTGAAGAGAGAAAGAAAGAACCTAGCTTCTTAGGCCTGGCCCTTGGCTTAGAGAAAGGTGGTCAAATGGACTTTCTTGTTGTCTGGACTATCCCAGGTACCTGAGCTGCAGACATGATACAGGAGAATAAGGAACTCTTGGATTGAAACTCCAGGATTCCGTGGAACTTTTGAAGTTATCTGAGATTCCCTGTTGAGTAAACTCTAGTTTAAAGCTTTCTACTGTTCTAAGTGTCAGCCAGGCTGTGTTGTAAATCAGTGACCCAACCCATGTTAAAAGCCATCCCTGCAATTTTCTTTACAACTAATCAAAGGTTTATAAATTGTCATTTAATCCTGGTTGTGTGACTTTGGTACCTTATGTGGCTTCTCTTGACCTTTGTTACTTCATCTGTGAAAGGAAGACAAACTGGAAAAAGAATAAGTCTCTGTATCAGCTAGGATGCTTTGGGTTGCAAGTAACAGAAAACCCAATTCCAACTGACTTGAATAATAAGGACAAATGTTAGTTTACATAAAGGATAGTCCAGAGTTAAGATAGGCTTTAGCATTGGCTGATCTATAGAGTCAATGATTTTATCAGTGACCCAGGTACTTCTGTCTCC
>NW_017731401.1:3410728-3413256 GCF_001890085.2 Hipposideros armiger | reverse complement strand
AACAGTACAGGTAGCCAAACCTGCCTAAAGTGAAACCGGAACGCAGGTCTCTGGCTGACTGTCAGCAGCACAAGAGGAAGAGGGTGAGACTACAAACAAAGTAAAGAAATTCTCCCACTGTTAACAAGCAGAGGAATAATTCAAAGGTCATTGAAGGTGTTCTCATCTTCACACCACAGTTAACAGGCTGATTCCACCCTGATTAGAAAAAAAGTACAGGTTCTACAGGGTTCCCATGAGGTTTGCTTTCATTCCTAGGTGATAGCTGGTAAACTGCAAACAAATGTCTGACCCATACTTGAGTCATTTGACAAATGACCGAGGAGCACAAATCGCAGACTGGAATATGGAGATGCAAGGATGAAATTACATTTGGATCCTGTCCTCAGGGAACTTATGGTCTAGTCTAGTTGAAGGGCCACCCCAGGGGAGGCAGAAGAGCCAGCAGGATGGTGTTCTGATCACGATCATGGCGTTCAGGATGGTTTGGCTCCATTCTGCTTCTAGGACATTCTTTTATGGAGTGAACGTTTAAGTGGTTCTAGAACAACATCAATTTCCCACATGTGAGCCAGAACTGCTACAATGGAAGGGAATTAAAGTGGGGAAATGTGAAGGTGAGGGTGGGAGATAGGGGAAGACATTACAACCTGAGAAATTCTCAAGGACATTCCAGTTCAGTAGGACCCACAACAGGAACTAAACTTTATTCTTCAAAATCTAGCTGAGCTTCACATTGCAATTTCTGAAATGAGAGAGCTGTTTCAGTACGTTAAGCACCCTCACAGAATCAACCTACATCTGGGCTATGGTACCTGATAAGAAGGAGGAAGCTTCCACTTCCAACATATAGATTGTTATCACCATGTATTTATGAGGTAGGGATGAGACCCTTGTAATTATCTTTGGTTTGAAGACTTTAAGTCACTCTTCAATAAACTAGCTCCTACTCCAGGTTCTGGGGAGGCAGACCCATTTCTGTTAATTATTAAGGGCCCAGAGCTCCACAAACCCTCTTCCCCATCAAGTACACCTGTGCAATATGAACAGATTAACTTTGTAAAAAATGTCATTCCCACTGTTCAAAACTTTCAATGGCGGCCCATGGCCAATAGGAAAAGAATAACCCCCTTGCCTGATATTGGAAAGTCAACCTACCATTTCAACCGCCTTGACCACTGCTCCACCATGCAGGCCTGCTATGAGACCTGCTCACAGTATGTCAGGCACACTCATCTCCACACCTCACCTACATTGTTCTTAACCTGGTGAACACCCATCTCATCTATTCATTTATTTATTTATTGGACCAATATTTATAGTGTACCCGCCGAGTTCCAGAAACTTTAATAGGTTTTGGGGATACAGAAATGAGTAAAACAAACATGTTCCTTCAACAGGAGCCTTNCTGCAATCTAAAATATTTCTGTATAGACAACACTGTGCCTCTAATTATTGCAAATGAGGCTATGTCTCTTTCATGGTATCTCCCCAGAGAGGGAGTGTGTGAAGAACTGTGGCAATCATTTATCTCTAGCATCTCTATCTCTATCTCTACCTCTGTCTATCTCCAACTCCCTTAAAACCTTCATAAAAACTCTCTTCATACCAACTATCAAGTGGCAAATGCATTTAATGTTCCTTGTTGCTTCTATCCCACTGATTTGCCTCATGAAGGCTGCTTGGCTTGGTCCCTATGCTTATAGCACTCCTATGACCTGCAGGCGACATCCGGGACCCCGTGGGAGCTCTCAGTGGGAGGAATGTCAGCAACTAAAAGATAAACAGCCAAGGTTGCATTTTACCTCTGCATACTGACCAATTTTGCTTTCTTTTCTGCCCTGAAGTTCAGTGGACTAAGAGGAGCCAGGGAAGCTTTAATCCAATACTGTTCCCCTTGCTAAATGTGCTCTAGAATCTTATCCAAAAACAAGACCAGAACAGAAACACATCCCACATTTTTAGGTTCACTAATAAATGTAATAACTGATTTCTTTAAGCCTTCAGGATGTAATTCTGTATTTCTTTTCATTATCAAACCATAATTAATCACCCTGTAGAATAAGAAATTATAGAGAAATAGAAAATCATGGAAATGTACTAATTAAGGGTAAATTATAAAGATTTGGTTATTTCATGGTGTAAGCCCCAAAACCATCTACACTGCAGTTCAAGCCAAAATCTCCACAGGAGGTTTCTGTTTTTAAAAATTCTGCTCATTGTTCATAAGAATGCCACTATAAGTAAGCAATATGTAGACTTACTTAAGTAGCTTTTGTTTTTTTTTTTTTAAAAAATGACTCTCTGTCCTGTAACAGTTGATGCCTTCAAAACCCAATAAATAACTATTTTTTCCTTAAATCTGAACACGTACTCAATACTGTAGAATGAACCAGGAAGGGCTGGTGTATGTAACCATAGTAAGCACTTTGAGATAGTGAAGGCCTGAAACAGAGACTGGCAGAGCCTCCATGTTTGTCAGCCCTCCACAGGATTAATTCTATGTATCAACCTGGAAAGAAGATGTA